>NC_086450.1:441914274-442214274 GCF_028390025.1 Pseudophryne corroboree
ATTACGTATAAGATGAATAAGATTGTGCTACATTGTGGCGTAATTTTGAATGGGGGTACTATTGTGTGGCTATGCCCCTTATTTGTGAGACCACACCCCTTTTCCCGGTGCGCGCCAAAGGAATATGGGAGGGCGCAAATTTATAGTTTGCAGGGGGGCGCCGAACACCCTAGCACCGGCCCTGACTAGGAGTCCATAGTGTCAAAAGGTTACAAAGTTTTCATGTATTTCAATAGTTTGTTCACCTTTTATATACACTATTAGCGCCATTGTATCTTTTACTTTATCTGCACATTTTATTGGGGATGTGAAGGTAACACCCTTCCCCACTCCCTGCTCTCTATTTACTGTAGGTTTATTTTATTATTTATTTATACCTTTATTTGAACTTTTGGTCTTTAACTATATGTACGGAGTGTCAGCTTTACCAATAGGAAATCTTCTGCTGCAATAAAAATGTAACAGGGCTGGTGTTATGCAATGTGTGACTTTACACCGCGCGTCCCCGGAGGTCAGCCAGAGACCAAACTGTCAGGATTTTATCGACTTTACTCTTCTTTACACCTTAGTAATATATGTATTAACCTTACACTCACCTAGCTTGTGTGCTGATCTCACATTGCTGGGGTATGGGTCATTGGCTCGACTCAACTTAGGTCGACAGTCATTGGGTCGACCATGATAGGTCAACATGAGTTAGGTCGACAGGGTAACTAGGTCGACACGGTCGTTAGGTCGACTTGTACTAGGTCGACAGGTGAAAATGTTGACATGAGTTTTTGGATTTTCTTTGGTGTCGTTTTCTTCGTAAAGTGATGGGGAACCCCAATTAGAGCACCGTGTCCCCTCGCATGGCTCACTTTGCTTGCCATGCTTCGGGCAAGGTACCTCAATCCGCTACCGCTTCGCTCGGCACAGGTTACCGTTCCAATCATAGTCCACATGGATCGTCAAGTATGGAAAAATCCCAAAAAGTAAAAAAAATGTTTAAAAAACTCATGTTGACCTTTTGATCTGTCGACCTAGTACACGTCGACCTAATGACCATGTCGACCTAGTTACCCTGTCGACCTAACCCAATGATTGCCGACCTAAGTTGGGTCGACATAACGACCGTATCCCCATTGCTGCTTCTCAAGTTTCTACAGCGATCTGAAATGATGAATAAAATCTAAATTATTTATAATATTAAAACAAAGCCCTGTTAAAAGACTATTTTTATGACACAAAGGGGCTCTCCCTAACGTGGGCAGCTTGCACAATGGGAATAGTAACCTGTGGTGATCGCAGCAGTAGGGAAGCAAGCCACCTTGACCAAATCGTGGCAAACCTTTAGATCCTATTGACTGTCTATCTAGACATTGTAGATCTTTTATACAACACCCTATAGAAAGAGACTGTCCACATTATTGCAAACCAAGGCAGGCCCACACGGAGTTGCATATGTGCCTAGCCACTAGCGGGTGGCTGGGGCTTGGTGCACATACACATGGATGATGATGATGACAACGACGACGGAGCCAGCTCTAGCTAGAGGCTTCTGATTGGTTGCTTGCTTGTTCACCTCTTTGTTATGCACACCAGTGCCAGCAGGAAAGTACTGGTGTCAGAACTGTTATGCACTCCAGTGTCTGCAGGAATGTACTGGTGTTTGAACTGTTATGCAAAACAGATGGACTCACAGACAAACTGGGGGATATGACATAACGTACACAGAAGGTGATAGGGTAACAAAATACACACAAAGTGAACAGAGAAGCCCAGAGGCTAAGGAACTGGGTATCTCCCTTGTATTAGAACTGCTAAGATGGAAAAAGCAAGATGTTGTGTTTTAATACGTAGAGAACCCGAAATGCTGTTGCTAAGGGCAACAGCAAAACCCTAAAGGGTTACCAACGGGTGTGGCAGTAAACTCCTTGGTCAGAGATGGAATGATAGACACAAGGAGAATCTCCACAATCCTAATTCTCACTTGCAGTGCACAGGTTTTAGCTTACTGCCACTAAACTGACCCCTGACACCTAGCACAGTGAGACAGGATTAGACAGGCAAGTCTTAGAATACAGCCGCAAACTTGCTAAGTTCACAGAGTAGTAACAGAACCCCAGCAAGCTAAACGACTGACTCCAGTCTTACTGCTAGGTCTGGATTGGCAGAGTGTAATACCAAATTCCCAGGCCTATTTGCAGTAAGCAACAAACAAATACAAAGCTACACAGTACTGGCTAACTTTCATGAACTGACTAACCAACAAAGATTCAGCAGCATCTGCTTACCCTGAAAAGAGGCCTTATAAAGCAGGTGCTGTCCACGCCCCACTCAGACCTCACAGACTGTGAGCACAAAAACCAGCACCGGATCCCCTGCCGTGCACAGAGCCTATAACCACTGCACAGCAAAAGACCCGAACCGGAGTATCAGCTGCGCTCAGGTTACTCCACTAGCACTTGTCTCCCGGTTGCCATGACGACGTGGCAGCACAGGGCAGGAGACCCTAACAGTACCCCCCCTCTGACGAGGGGTCAAAGAACCCCTACCACCGGGTTTATCGGGGAACTGCGAGAAGAAAGAGCGTATCAGTCTGGGGGCATGAAGATCACAACTGCGCACCCACGACCGCTCCTCCGGGCCATACCCCTTCCAGTGCACCAAAAATGACAGCCGACCCCGAACCACCTTGGAGTCAAGAATCCTTTCAACAACAAACTCCCTCTGGCCACGTATCAGAAGAGGGGAAGGTCTTCCACTGGAAGAAGGATTACTAATCGCCCGTTTTAAAAGGGAACAATGAAATGTTTTATTGATACCCAAAGAACGGGGCAGATCTAACTGAAATGCCACCGGATTGATAACCCTGGTGATCTTATAAGGGCCGATGAACCGGGGCCCTAACTTATGAGATGGCTGTCTCAACTTCAAATTCTTGGTAGACAACCAGACGAAGTCTCCTAATTTGAAGCTGCAGGGTCTTTTCCGCTTATCAAAAACCCTTTTGGTCACTAATGACACAGACACAAGGGCTTTCTTCACTTTCCGCCAAATACCTCTAAGGACCGAAACCACAGAGGAACCACCAGGCGTGGAGTCCAGGGGGTCAAAAGAATTGGCCTTAGGATGATGCCCATACACACAAAGGAAGGGAGAGATCCCTGTAGCAGAGTGAGCCGCGTTGTTATAGGCAAACTCCGCCATGGACAGATGAGCAACCCAGTCAGTCTGACACTTGGAGACATAACACCTGAGGAACTGCTCCAAGGACTGGTTCACCCTTTCAGTCTGCCCATTAGACTGCGGATGGTAGCCTGACGACAAGCTGACAGAAATCTGGAGATCGGAACAAAATGCCCTCCAGAATTTGGCCACAAACTGGGATCCGCGGTCAGAGACCACATCAAGTGGCAACCCGTGGAGACGCACAACATGCAGCATAAATAATTCAGACAGGCGTCTGGCTGATGGCAGCCCAACCAGTGGAACGAAGTGCGCCATCTTCGAAAACCTGTCAACGACAACCCAGATGGCTGTCATCCCCGAGGATTTGGGCAAGTCCACCACAAAATCCATTGAAATGTGGGTCCATGGCTTAGATGGGATAGAGAGTGGATGTAATGGGCCAACAGGAACCCCTCTAGGAGTCTTATTTCGGGCACAGATGTCACATGCCCGAACCCACTGATCCACATCCTTAGCCACCGAGGGCCACCACACCGCCCTAGATAGCAACTCCCGAGTTCTGGCAATACCCGGGTGACCTGCCGACTTCTTGGCATGGAATTCCAGGAACACTCGCTGTCTTAACCTAGGAGGCACAAACAAAAGACCTACCGGAAGGTCTGGAGGAGCCTGCTCCTGTGCTCTAAGGGCTAATGATAAGAGGTCCTGGGTAATGCCCACTTTAATACATGATGGGGAAACAATGGGCAACGGCTCCTCGGTGGTCTCCTGGATTGGAGCAAAACTCCGCGAGAGCGCATCAGCCTTGATGTTTTTTGACCCAGGGCGATATGTTATCAAAAAATTAAAGCGAGCAAAAAACAAAGCCCATCGTGCCTGCCTGGCATTGAGACGCTTCGCTGACTCTAAATATGCCAGATTCTTATGGTCAGTGAGAATTGAGACCACAAACTTAGCCCCCTCAAGCCAGTGTCTCCACTCCTCGAGTGCATCCTTAATAGCCAACAATTCCCGGTTACCCACGTCATAATTCATCTCGGCAGGCGAAAATTTACGGGAAAAGTAAGCACAGGGATGAAGGCGATTATCAGACACTCCCATCTGAGAAAGCACTGCCCCAATACCCATCTCAGAGGCATCCACCTCCACCACAAAAGGACGCTCTGGATCTGGGTGTCGCAGCACCTTGGCCGAAACAAATGCCCTTTTGAGACGGGCAAAAGCCGCTTTAGCCTCACAAGACCAGTGAGCAACATCCGCCCCTTTCTTAGTGAGTGCCACCAAGGGCGCCACTATAGACGAAAATCCAGCGATAAATCGTCTATAAAAATTAGCAAAGCCCAGGAAACGCTGAAGCGCCTTCAAACTAGTGGGCTGCACCCAATCCAGGACTGCCTGTACCTTGGAACCCTCCATTTGGAAACCTTCTGGGGAGATAATATATCCTAGAAATGCGATTTGCTGAACTTCAAATTCGCACTTCTCCAGCTTCGCCCCAAGCCGGTGGTCTCTGAGTTTCTGGAGGACTAAGCGTACATGCTTCCGATGTTCCTCCAGGGAATGGGAGAAGATTAGGATGTCATCTAAGTATACAACTAAGAATCTATCCAAATATTCCCTGAGCACATCATTCATGAAATCCTGGAAGACTGCCGGGGCATTACAGAGCCCAAAAGGCATCACCAAATATTCATAATGCCCTGAGTGGGTATTAAAGGCAGTCTTCCATTCATCCCCCTCTCTTATTCGGATTAGATTGTACGCACCGCGTAGGTCAATCTTAGAAAAAATGGTGGCAGTACGAAGCTGGTCAAACAAGACCGAAATGAGAGGCAGTGGGTATGAGTTTTTAATCGTGATACGGTTCAATTCCCTGAAGTCGATGCAGGGTCGCAACGAACCGTCCTTTTTACCCACGAAGAAGAACCCCGACCCAACTGGAGACTGTGAAGGTCTGATAAATCCCTTAGCCAAGTTCTCCTGAATGTACTCTGCCATAGCCTGAGTCTCAGGACGTGACAGGGAGTACAACCTGCTCTTGGGAAGCTTAGCATTTGGCAACAAATCAATGGCACAGTCATAGGGGCGATGGGGAGGTAGTACCTCTGCAACTTTTTTGGAGAACACGTCCGCAAAATCTGCATAACACCCTGGCAATCCTGGCAAACTTAGCTGCGAGAGCCTGACTGGAAGGCTCAAGCAACTCCTGAAACAATCAGTACCCCAACTAAGAATCTCCCCAGAGACCCAGTCAAATTGAGGATTGTGGGCCCTTAACCAGGGTAACCCCAACACCAATGGGGCAAAAGTACAGACAGTCACATAAAAGGACAATTTTTCAGAGTGTGTGGCTCCAATAAACAAAGAAATCTGGCTAGTGCAAGAGGTAATTTTACCTTGGGATAATGGTTCCCCGTTTAACCCACAAATCTCAATTTCCGATGCCAAGGGTACTAAGGGAACAGAGTGTTTCAGGGCGAATTGGCGGTCCATAAAAACCCCGTCGGCCCCACTGTCCACAAAGGCCTCAGTCTTGACAGTTTGACCGAGGATCTTCAAGGTCACCGGAATGATAAAAGTCTTCTTGGGAAATTCTGACTTCTGGCCTGACAGGATATTTCCCATCACCCTCAGGCCTTGAAGTTTTCCGGCTTTTCTGGGCATGATACTACCACATGACCTTTATTCCCACAGTACAAACACAACCCCTGCTGTCTCCTCCGCGTCTTCTCACGCGAGGAGAGGCGGGTAGCCCCAATCTGCATAGGCTCCTCAGAAAATTCCTCAGAGTCTGAGGTTCCCTTGGGAAGGAAGGAAATCTCAGTCTCCCTTTCAAGCCTACGTTCTCTCAGCCGTCTATCCACCCGGATGGATAACTGCATGAGCTGATCCAAGCTATCAGGCAAGGGATATTGTACCAGTTGGTCCTTTATCTGGTTAGAAAGACCTCTTCGGTACTGGTGTCTCAGGGCTGGGTCATTCCACTGGGTATCATGGGCCAACCTCCGAAACTCCGTACAGTAAACCTCAACTGGCCTTCGCCCTTGCTTAAGGATCGAAATCTGAGCCTCGGCTGAGGCCGTCTTGTCAGGGTCATCATACAACATGCCCAGTGCCGTAAAAAAAGCATCAACACTTTTAAGCGACGGACAGTCAGGCTGCAACCCATATGCCCAGACCTGTGGGTCTCCTTGTAGCAAGGAAATCACTATGCCCACCCGCTGAATCTCCGACCCAGAAGACTGAGGCCTAAGCCGGAAGTATAGCTTGCAGCTCTCCTTGAAACAAAAGAACTGCGAGCGATCTCCAGAAAAACGATCCGGGAGATTTACTTTCGGCTCCTTAACCCCTGCAGGTGCTGCTGCTGCGGGAGCTCCGCCAGCAGCCTGGGAGGTGTGCATTTTAATGGACAAATCATTAAATTGTCGAGTCAGGACCTGCACCTTATCGACCACCTGTTGCAACGTATTTTGAGGGGTATGCTCCATATTCCCACAAAATTTCAACAGGAGTATTAGGCTGCTGAATATGTTATGCACACCAGTGCCAGCAGGAAAGTACTGGTGTCAGAACTGTTATGCACTCCAGTGTCTGCAGGAATGTACTGGTGTTTGAACTGTTATGCAAAACAGATGGACTCACAGACAAACTGGGGGATATGACATAACGTACACAGAAGGTGATAGGGTAACAAAATACACACAAAGTGAACAGAGAAGCCCAGAGGCTAAGGAACTGGGTATCTCCCTTGTATTAGAACTGCTAAGATGGAAAAAGCAAGATGTTGTGTTTTAATACGTAGAGAACCCGAAATGCTGTTGCTAAGGGCAACAGCAAAACCCTAAAGGGTTACCAACGGGTGTGGCAGTAAACTCCTTGGTCAGAGATGGAATGATAGACACAAGGAGAATCTCCACAATCCTAATTCTCACTTGCAGTGCACAGGTTTTAGCTTACTGCCACTAAACTGACCCCTGACACCTAGCACAGTGAGACAGGATTAGACAGGCAAGTCTTAGAATACAGCCGCAAACTTGCTAAGTTCACAGAGTAGTAACAGAACCCCAGCAAGCTAAACGACTGACTCCAGTCTTACTGCTAGGTCTGGATTGGCAGAGTGTAATACCAAATTCCCAGGCCTATTTGCAGTAAGCAACAAACAAATACAAAGCTACACAGTACTGGCTAACTTTCATGAACTGACTAACCAACAAAGATTCAGCAGCATCTGCTTACCCTGAAAAGAGGCCTTATAAAGCAGGTGCTGTCCACGCCCCACTCAGACCTCACAGACTGTGAGCACAAAAACCAGCACCGGATCCCCTGCCGTGCACAGAGCCTATAACCACTGCACAGCAAAAGACCCGAACCGGAGTATCAGCTGCGCTCAGGTTACTCCACTAGCACTTGTCTCCCGGTTGCCATGACGACGTGGCAGCACAGGGCAGGAGACCCTAACACTCTTAAGCTGATTCACCTCTTTCTTCATTGCTCGTGCCTATATTATATAATAGTGTCCATATTTTAGGATGTACTTTTTGCATCCATATTTGTATAACAAATGTCCAAGAACGTTTCTTGCTTATGACCTGGTTGGGTGTAAGGATACCAGGGAGTAAGTGCTGATGCATCATGCATATGGGCGGAAATACCCTATTATTATACATGCTCCTTTTTATTGGCTGGATATGTGTCCAATCAGCATCAGCCCCAGACGGCAGTTTAAGATCGGTATGAATACCGCCAAATGACTCAAGAGGAAACATCATACCTTCAAGTGGAGAAGTTGCCCAACCAATCAACTTCTTCTAACTGTCATGTTATAGAATGCGCTAGATAAATGATAGCTAGAACCTGATTGGTTGCTATGGGCAATTTCTCAATTTTATCTCTCGAAGGTTTGGTACATCTCCCCCTCACAGAGTAAACCTGCCTAACTAACAGAATAGATAAAACAAGCAACTAGTTTAATTTCTCTAATTATAAATTGAATACAATGAATAATAAGTTGGTAAAATAAACTGTTAACTGTTAATATTTAACTTAATACTATTCAGTGTCTTTGGGTTTCACAAGCAGGATACGTTATTGGGTATATTTGCAGAGAAAATTGTTAATTTAAAACTTAAATATAAACTCTGCCTATAATTAGAATATACAGTATATGCTCTTTCACGTACATAGCACTTATACCGTATATCAAAATATATCTGAGGAACCAATGCATCCTTATCCAGCTGATAGCAGAAGGAAACCCACACAACCGCCTTTGTTTTGTTTTTTTAAGATGTCCTGGTGCTGTTCCGGACCAGATTTTCTGCACGTTTCCTGGAAAGGCTTCGTCTTTTAGAGGTTTACTCCCAGGAGCTCCTTCAGACAGACTCCAAGATTTCCAAGTGTGAGGACGTGATCCAGTTTTTCTCTCCAAACAACCAGGATCTGACGCCCTCTTTCCCTGAAGACAGGTCTGTGTAACAGTATACTACACCTTGTAAGACATTATATTCAGAGCCGTAATTAGACATTTTGGTGCCCTGGGCCAGAAAAAGCATTGCCCCACCCCCAAATTTCTCTAAACGTCCTAGTGGATGCTGGGGACTCCGTCAGGACCATGGGGATTAGCGGCTCCGCAGGAGACAGGGCACAAAAATAAAGCTTTAGGATCAGGTGGTGTGCACTGGCTCCTCCCCCTATGACCCTCCTCCAAGCCTCAGTTAGGTTTTTGTGCCCGTCCGAGCAGGGTGCAATCTAGGTGGCTCTCTTAAGGAGCTGCTTAGAAAAAGTTTTAGGTTTTTTATTTTCAGTGAGTCCTGCTGGCAACAGGCTCACTGCATCGAGGGACTTAGGGGAGAGAAGTTCAACTCACCTGCGTGCAGGATGGATTGGCTTCTTAGGCTACTGGACACCATTAGCTCCAGAGGGAGTCGGAACACAGGTCTCACCCTGGGGTTCGTCCCGGAGCCGCGCCGCCGACCCCCCTTGCAGATGCTGAAGATTGAAGGTCCAGAAACCGGCGGCAGAAGACTTTTCAGTCTTCATGAAGGTAGCGCACAGCACTGCAGCTGTGCGCCATTGTTGTCACACACTTCACACCATTAGGTCACGGAGGGTGCAGGGCGCTGCTGGGGGCGCCCTGGGCAGCAATGTATAATACTTTTTATGGCTAAAAAATACATCACATATAGCCCTTGAGGCTATATGGATGTATTTAACCCCTGCCAGATATCTCAAACTCCGGGAGAAAAGCCCGCCGGAATAGGGGGCGGGGCTTATTCTCCTCAGCACACAGCGCCATTTTCCTGCTCAGCTCCGCTGTGAGGAAGGCTCCCAGGACTCTCCCCTGCACTGCACTACAGAAACAGGGTAAAACAGAGAGGGGGGGCACTTTTTTTGGCGATATTTTATATATTTAAGCTGCTATAAGGATACAACACTTATATAAGGTTGTTCCCATATATATTATAGCGCTTGGGTGTGTGCTGGCAAACTCTCCCTCTGTCTCCCCAAAGGGCTAGTGGGGTCCTGTCTTCAATAGAGCATTCCCTGTGTGTCTGCTGTGTGTCGGTACGTGTGTGTCGACATGTATGAGGACGATGTTGGTGTGGAGGCAGAGCAATTGCCGATAATGGTGATGTCACCCCCCAGGGAGTCGACACCGGAATGGATGGCTTTGTTTATGGAATTACGTGATAATGTCAGCACATTACAAAAATCAGTTGACGACATGAGACGGCCGGAAAACCAGTTGGTACCTGCCCAGGCGTCTCAGACACCGTCAGGGGCTGTAAAACGCCCTTTACCTCAGTCGGTCGACACAGACCCAGACACGGACACTGAATCTAGTGTCGACGGTGAAGAAACAAACGTATTTTCAAGTAGGGCCACACGTTATATGATCACGGCAATGAAGGAGGCTTTGCATATCTCTGATACTGCAAGTACCACAAAAAGGGGTATTATGTGGGGGGTGAAAAAACTACCTGTAGTTTTTCCTGAATCAGAGGAATTGAATGATGTATGTGATGAAGCGTGGGTTAACCCAGATAGAAAAGTGCTAATTTCAAAAAAGTTATTGGCATTATACCCTTTCCCGCCAGAGGTTAGGGCGCGCTGGGAAACACCCCCTAAGGTGGATAAGGCGCTCACACGCTTATCAAAACAAGTGGCGTTACCGTCTCCTGATACGGCCGCCCTCAAGGATCCAGCTGATAGGAGGCTGGAAACTACCCTAAAAAGTATATACACACATACTGGTGTTATACTGCGACCAGCCATCGCCTCAGCCTGGATGTGCAGTGCTGGGGTGATCTGGTCGGATTCCCTGACTGAAAATATTGATACCCTGGATAGGGACAGTATTTTACAGACTTTAGAGCAATGAAAGGATGCTTTTCTTTATATGCGAGATGCTCAGAGGGATATTTGCACTCTGGCATCGAGAGTAAGTGCGATGTCCATATCTGCCAGAAGAAGTTTATGGACACGACAGTGGTCAGGTGATGCGGATTCCAAACGGCATATGGAAGTATTGCCGTATAAAGGGGAGGAATTATTTGGCGTCGGTCTATCGGATCTGGTGGCCACGGCAACGGCCGGGAAATCCACCTTTTTACCTCAGACCCCCTCCCAACAGAAAAAGACACCGTCTTTTCAGCCGCAGTCCTTTCGGTCCTATAAGAACAAGCGGGCAAAAGGACAGTCATATCTGCCCCGAGGCAGAGGAAAGGGTAAGAGAGGGCAGCAAGCAGCTCCTTCCCAGGAACAGAAGCCCTCCGCGGGTTCTGCAAAGCCCTCAGCATGACGCTGGGGCTTTACAAGCGGACTCAGAAACGGTGGGGGGTCGACTCAAGAATTTCAGCGCGCAGTGGGCTTGCTCACAGGTGGACCCCTGGATCCTGCAGATAATATCTCAGGGTTACAGGTTGGAATTCGAGAAGTCTCCCCCTCGCCGGTTCCTAAAGTCTGCTCTGCCAACGTCTCCCTCAGACAGGGCGACGGTATTGGAAGCCATTCACAAGCTGTATTCTCAGCAGGTGATAGTCAAGGTACCCCTCCTACAACAGGGAAAGGGGTATTATTCCACACTATTTGTGGTACCGAAGCCGGACGGCTCGGTAAGACCTATTCTAAATCTGAAATCTTTGAACCTGTACATACAAAAATTCAAGTTCAAGATGGAGTCACTCAGAGCAGTGATAGCGAATCTGGAAGAAGGGAACTTTATGGTGTCCCTGGACATCAAGGATGCTTACCTGCATGTCCCAATTTGCCCTTCACATCAAGGGTACCTCAGGTTCGTGGTGCAAAACTGTCATTATCAGTTTCAGACGCTGCCGTTTGGATTGTCCACGGCACCTCAGGTCTTTACCAAGGTAATGGCCGAAATGATGTTTCTTCTACGAAGAAAAGGCGTATTAATTATCCCTTACTTGGACGATCTCCTGATAAGGGCAAGGTCCAGAGAACAGCTGGAGGACGGAGTAGCACTAACCCAAGTAGTGCTGCAACAACACGGGTGGATTCTGAATTTCCCAAAATCTCAGTTAACCCCGACAACACGTCTGCTGTTCCTGGGAATGATTCTGGACACGGTTCAGAAAAAGGTGTTTCTTCCGGAGGAGAAAGCCAGGGAGTTATCCGAACTTGTCAGGTACCTCCTAAAACCAGGAAAAGTGTCTGTGCATCAATGCACAAGAGTCCTGGGAAAGATGGTGGCTTCTTACGAAGCAATCCCATTCGGCAGATTCCACGCACGAACTTTTCAGTGGGATCTGCTGGACAAATGGTCCGGATCGCATCTGCAGATGCATCAGCGGATAACCTTATCGCCACGGACAAGGGTGTCTCTTCTGTGGTGGTTACAGAGTGCTCATATGTTACAAGGCCGCAGATTCGGCATACAGGACTGGGTCCTGGTGACCACGGATGCCAGTCTGAGAGGCTGGGGAGCGGTCACACAGGGAAGAAACTTCCAGGGAGTATGGTCAAGCCTGGAGATGTCTCTTCACATAAATATACTGGAGCTAAGAGCGATTTACAATGCTCTAAGCCTGGCAAAACCCCTGCTTCAGGGTCGGCCGGTGTTGATCCAGTCGGACAACATCACGGCAGTCGCCCACGTAAACAGACAGGGCGGCACAAGAAGCAGGAGAGCAATGGCAGAAGCTGCAAGGATTCTTCGCTGGGCGGAAGATCATGTGATAGCACTAAAAACAATGTTTTTACACCTATAGGAAAATGCGCATATGAGCAGCAGAAGGATAGAAATCTGAGAAGGGTGTTACCTTCACCCACATAAACACTCTAGACTGTCACAAAAAATTTTTTACTCAGATATCCCTTCCTCTGCGCTCCCTATTAATGAGTAATATAGATAAGAGAACTCTACTTATCTTAAAGCATAGAGATTTCTTCGTATCCCGCTATCTCCCGGGTATATTGTGCACCTCAATTGCAAACACATGTATTTCCAGTGACGTTACATGCAAAAAAAAATTAAAACACAATCTAGTGTAATACGTTCATAGCACATTAATTTAAAATTCCGCAACAGAGATTTTCACTTCATGCATAACAAATCTCAGTCCCACGGATAGATAAAAAGTCTCTCTTTTAATGTTTAAAACAGCAATCCAACATTTGTAATCTTCATCATAAGAAGAATATATTCATTTCACAATCCAAACTTATGAGGGTGGCCTCCTACCAGATTTCGGGATTTGAAAGTGCACGTAAGAAGCTGCATAGATGTTCTTTGCCCCCGGCTAAACAGGAGATTGGTGGCAAACCTGACCAGACGAGGAGAGGACGAAGTACCCACGATTGAAGCCGGCTTCCTTGGGGACAAAGAACATCTATGCAGCTTCTTACGTGCACTTTCAAATCCCGAAATCTGGTAGGAGGCCACCCTCATAAGTTTGGATTGTGAAATGAATATATTCTTCTTATGATGAAGATTACAAATGTTGGATTGCTGTTTTAAACATTAAAAGAGAGACTTTTTATCTATCCGTGGGACTGAGATTTGTTATGCATGAAGTGAAAATCTCTGTTGCGGAATTTTAAATTAATGTGCTATGAACGTATTACACTAGATTGTGTTTTAATTTTTTTTTTTGCATGTAACGTCACTGGAAATACATGTGTTTGCAATTGAGGTGCACAATATACCCGGGAGATAGCGGGATACGAAGAAATCTCTATGCTTTAAGATAAGTAGAGTTCTCTTATCTATATTACTCATTAATAGGGAGCGCAGAGGAAGGGATATCGGAGTAAAAAATTTTTTCATGTGATAGCACTGTCAGCAGTGTTCATTCCGGGAGTGGACAACTGGGAAGCAGACTTCCTCAGCAGACACGATCTACACCCGGGAGAGTGGGGACTTCATCCAGAAGTCTTCCACATGATTGTGAACCGTTGGGAAAAACCAAAGGTGGATATGATGGCGTCTCGCCTCAACAAAAAACTGGACAGGTATTGCGCCAGGTCAAGAGACCCTCAGGCAATAGCTGTGGACGCTCTGGTAACACCGTGGGTGTTCCAGTCAGTGTATGTGTTTCCTCCTCTGCCTCTCATACCCAAAGTACTGAGAATTATACGGCAAAGGGGAGTAAGAACGATACTCGTGGCTCCGGATTGGCCAAGAAGAACTTGGTACCCGGAACTTCAGGAGATGCTCACGGAAAATCCGTGGCCTCTACCTCTAAGACGGGACCTGATTCAGCAGGGACCGTGTCTATTCCAAGACTTACCGCGGCTGCGTTTGACGGCGTGGCGGTTGAACGCCGAATTCTAAGGGAAAAAGGCATTCCGGAAGAGGTCATCCCTACACTGGTTAAAGCCAGGAAGGAGGTGACTGCACAACATTATCACCGCATTTGGAGAAAATATGTTGCGTGGTGCGAGGCCAGGAAGGCCCCCACGGAGGAATTTCAATTGGGTCGATTCCTACATTTCCTGCAAACAGGATTGTCTATGGGCCTCAAGTTGGGGTCCATTAAGGTTCAAATTTCGGCCCTGTCGATTTTCTTCCAGAAAGAATTGGCTTCAGTTCCTGAAGTCCAGACTTTTGTAAAAGGAGTACTACATATACAGCCCCCGATTGTGCCCCCAGTGGCTCCGTGGGACCTTAATGTAGTTTTGGATTTTCTCAAATCCCATTGGTTTGAGCCACTCAAATCGGCGGATTTGAAATATCTTACATGGAAAGTAACCATGCTACTGGCCCTGGCTTCAGCCAGGAGAGTGTCAGAATTGGCGGCTTTATCGTATAAAAGCCCATATCTGATTTTCCATTCGGACAGGGCAGAACTGCGGACGCGTCCTCATTTTCTGCCTAAGGTGGTGTCAGCGTTTCACCTGAACCAGCCGATTGTGGTGCCTGCGGCTACTAGCGATTTGGAGGATTCCAAGTTGCTGGACGTTGTCAGGGCATTGAAAATATATATTTCAAGGACGGCTGGAGTCAGAAAATCTGACTCGCTGTTTATACTGTATGCACCCAACAAGCTGGGTGCTCCTGCTTCTAAGCAGACGATTGCTCGTTGGATTTGTAGCACAATTCAACTTGCACATTCTGTGGCAGGCCTGCCACAGCCTAAATCTGTCAAGGCCCATTCCACAAGGAAGGTGGGCTCATCCTGGGCGGCTGCCCGAAGGGTCTCGGCATTACAACTCTGCTGAGCAGCTACGTGGTCGGGGGAGAACACGTTTGTAAAATTCTACAAATTTGATACCCTGGCTAAAGAGGACCTGGAGTTCTCTCATTCGGTGCTGCAGAGTCAGCCGCACTCTCCCGCCCGTTTGGGAGCTTTGGTATAATCCCCATGGTCCCCAGCATCCACTAGGACGTTTAGAGAAAATAAGATTTTACTTACCGATAAATCTATTTCTCGTAGTCCGTAGTGGATGCTAGGCGCCCATCCCAAGTGCGGATTGTCTGCAATACTTGTACATAGTTATTGTTACAAAAAAATCGGGTTGTTCTTGTTGTGAGCCGTCTGTTCAGAGGCTCCTACGTTGTCATACTGTTAACTGGGTTCAGATCACAAGTTGTACGGTGTGATTGGTGTGGCTGGTATGAGTCTTACCCGGGATTCAAAATCCTTCCTTATTGTGTACGCTCGTCCGGGCACAGTATCCTAACTGAGGCTTGGAGGAGGGTCATAGGGGGAGGAGCCAGTGCACACCACCTGATCCTAAAGCTTTATTTTTGTGCCCTGTCTCCTGCGGAGCCGCTAATCCCCATGGTCCTGACGGAGTCCCCAGCATCCACTACGGACTACGAGAAATAGATTTATCGGTAAGTAAAATCTTATTTTTTCAAACATGATATACATATACATACAGTTATAGATCACCTACACTTACAGAACAGTCCCAAGAAATGTGATTTGGACACCAATACTCTTATACCATGATTTACAGTATGCACTTAATTTGAGAGCTCTTTGTCATTTAGTTACATTATCCTTTATCGTAAATCAGACATTCCTTAGCAGTCATACCCAAGACCTTCAGTCACGTCTTCCCTTATTTAAAGCCTAAATTTCAAAATAGTCATATTGTCAGGATTCAAACCCATGATTTTCCATGTTGCAGTCAGACACCTTACTCATAGAGCTATTTGCTCCTGTATGGGAAGTATGAGACAACATTGTTGAAATGTGTGCCTTAAATAAAGGGGAAGATGGGGGTGGCCAGGTGATGCCGGGGATTAAAGAGGAGGATGTTGCAAGTGAGACTGAGTAATACAGAAAATTGGCAGGTCCTGGGGAACAGTACCCCCTGCCTTGTGGTGCCCTGTGCAGCGGCACAGGTTGCACCACCCTAGTTACGGCCCTGCATTACATACAGAGGAACAACTGAATCAATATATTAGCCCAGTGGATTCCAAACTTTTTTGAATCACGGCGCCCTAGAATATCAGAATTTTTTTCGCGGCACCCCTAGGCCAAAAAATTTTTATTGAGAAATTTAGAAAGAGATATTACATTAAGTAGATTGCGTTTATATGTCATCCTTAGGGTCAGTTGTGTGGTGAGGGACAAGATTTGCTTCTGTTTGGCCACATATTTTATGACTGGCAGCCACCAGCACTGGTTTTGCCTATTATATTGACCATGAATAATTTGAATTGGTCCAGGACCACCAACCCAGGGCACCCCTGCAAGTGTCCCGAGGCACCCCAGGGAGCCACGGCACACAGTTTGGGAACCTCTGTATTAGCCTATTGCAGTGGTTACCAAACTGGGTGCTGTGGCACCCTGGGGTGCCTTGGGGCATTTGTAGGGGTACCCTGGGTTGATGGTAAGAAACAATTCAAATTATTTATGGTCAATGTAATAGGCAAAACCAGTGCTTGTGACTTCCAATCATAAAATATGTGGACAAGCAGAAGTGAATACTGTCTCTCATTACATATATATTTACATATGCGATTAGCATTGCGAAGGACAGCTCTCCCGATAAGAGCTGTCCTTCGCGATCCCTGAAGGCTCCCCTCTGCGGTGCTGACCTGGCGGCCGGGGCTTTGTACATTAGCAAAATGCGGTAAACGGGGGTTTACCGCATTTTCCACTTAGCACATTCCGCCCAATTTACTTAATTTAATATTATTCTCTGAATTTCTCAATAAGAAACTTTTGGCCTAGGGGTGCCGTGAAAAAAATTCTGATGTTCTAGGGCGCCAGCCAATGAAGGGAGCAGTGGCGTATCTATAATGGGAGCTTAACATTTGTATGTCCCCCCCTCAAAAAAAAAACAACCAACCAGTTTCCTGCAAATTATTATTATTATTATTATTATTATCCTTTATTTATATAGCGCCACAAGGGTTCCGCAGCGCCCAATTACAGAGTACATAAACAAATAATCAAACAGGAAAACAGCAACTTACAGTTGACGACAATATAGGACAAGTACAGGGTAAATAAACATAGCTACATCAGCAGATGACACTGGAATAAGTATCAGGTGGCAGAAGACTGCTGGATTTGGTGCAGCTGAAGATTATTAAAGTAAGAAAAGGGTAAGCACATGAGGGAAGAGGGCCCTGCTCGTGAGAGCTTACATTCTAAAGGGGAGGGGTAGACAGACAGGAGTGAGACAGATGGGGTACATAGAGAGCGTGGAACAGAGGTTTAGGATGAGATTTGGCTGGGTTTGGTGAAGAAGTGGGTCTTGAGAGCCCGTTTGAAGTTTTGTAGAGAGGTGGAGAGTCTGAGGGGGAGAGTTAGGGAATTCCAAAGAAGTGGTGCAGCACGTGAAAAATCTTGGAGGTAGGAGTGGGAGGAAGTAATCCGTAGGCAGGATAGTCGGCGAGCATTAGCAGAGCGAAGAGGACGGGTGGGAGTGTAAAGCGAGATAAGATCAGAGATGTAGATGGGAGAGGAGTGGGTGAGGGCTTTGTAAGTAAGTGTGAGAAGCTTAAAATGGATTCTGAAAGGGAAGGGGAGCCAGTGAAGGTCTAGTAAGAGAGGAGAGGTGGACGTAGTGCGTTTGGTGAGGAAAATGAGCCGGGCAGCAGCATTGAGGATAGATTGGAGTGGAGAGAGGTATTTGTCAGGAATGCCAGTCAGGAGGAGATTACAGTAGTCCAGTCTGGAGATGACCAGTGAGTGGATAAGAGTCTTAGTAGTATCCTGGGTCAGAAAGGGTCTGATCCTGAAAATATTTTTTAGATGAAAACGGCAGGTTTGTGAGAGGTGCTGAATGTGTGGTTTGAAGGAGAAGGAGAAGTCAAGGATTACTCCAAGACAGCGCACTTGGGGGGTAGAGGAGATAGTAGTGTCATCAATAGATAATGAGATTGTAGGAGGTGAGGTTTTGCGGGAGGGAGGGAAGATGATCAGCTCGGTCTTAGACATGTTAAGTTTAAGAAAGTGCTGGGACATCCAGGAAGAGACAGCAGAGAGACAGTTGGAGATACGAGTGAGGAGAGTAGGGGAGAGGTCTGGAGAGGAAAGATAGATTGGAGCGTCATCAGCATAGAGATGATATTGGAAACCAAAAGAACTAATGAGCTTACCTAGTGAGGACGTATAGAGAGAGAAGAGAAGAGGACCAAGGATAGAACCTTGGGGTACCCCTACAGTTAGTGGAAGTGAGGGGGAGGTGGAGTCATGAGAGGAGACAGAGAATGAACGGTCAGAAAGGTAGGACGACAACCAAGAGAGGGCAGTGTCACGCAGACCAATGGAGTGAAGGATTTGCAGTAGGAGAGGATGGTCCACAGTGTCAAAAGCAGCAGAGAGATCAAGTAGAATAAGTAGAGAGTAGTGTCCCTTAGATTTAGCAGCATGGAGGTCATTGCATACTTTTGTAAGGGCAGTTTCAGTGGAGTGGAGAGGACGGAAGCCAGATTGGAATGGGTCAAGCAGTGAGTGTGAGGAAAGAAAGGAAGTAAGGCGGTTGTAGACAATACGCTCAAGGAGTTTGGAGGCAAAAGGGAGGAGAGAGATGGATCGGTGGTTGGAGAGAGTGTTTGGATCAAGGGTAGGTTTTTTAAGAATAGGAGAGATGAGTGCGTGCTTGAATGCAGAGTGGACAGTGCCTGATGAGAGGGAGAGATTGAGAAGGTGGGAAAGATGGGAACAAGCAAAAGAAGAGAGGTAGCGGAGGAGGCGGGAGGGGATAGGGTCAAGTGGGGAGATGGTGAGGGGACAGGAACGAATGAGGGCCATGACTTCCTCTCCAGATGCATGGGAGAAAGATGACAGAGTTGGTGCGAGGGATGGGGAGGGTTGGTAAGGGATGGGAGAAGGCTGGTTACTGATGGTCTGGTGTGATGTGATGTCCTGACGTATGGAGTCAATTTTGGATGTGAAGTAAGTGGCAAAGTCAAGAGCAGAGAGTGAGGAAGGGAGACGAGGTGGAGGTGGGCAGAGGAGTGAGTTGAGAGTGGCAAAGAGGCGCCGGGGGTTGGAAGACTGGGAGGAGATGAGGTTCTTGAAGTATGACTGTTTAGCAAGAGAAAGGGCAGCACTGAAGGATGAGAGCATAAGTTTGAAATGGAGGAAGTCTGCCTTAGAGCGTGATTTCCTCCAGTGTCGCTCAGCAGTACGTGAGCATTTTTGCAGATATCTAGTGCATTTGGTGTGCCAGGGTTGAGGTGTTAATTTGCGAGGGTGAATAGGGGTTGGTGGAGCAACAGAGTCAAGAGCAGAAGTAAGGGAAGCATTGTATGTGGAAGTGGCTTGTTCAGGGCATGAGAGAGAGAGAATAGGAGAGAGAAGTGAGTCAAACAGGGAGGAAAGGAATGTGGTGTCAATAGCTTCAATGTTACGCTTAGTGATGGTAGCCTTAGGAGGTAGAGATGGGGAAGTCGAGAGAGATAGGTTAAAGGAGAGCAGGTGGTGGTCAGAGAGGGGAAATGGGGAGTTGGAAAAATCAGAAATATCACAGCGGTGAGTGAAGACCAGATCCAGTGAGCTCCCATTCACATGGGAGGGTGAGGAGGTCCACCGGGAGAGACCAAGTGAAGAGGTGAGGTTAAGGAGTTTAGAGGCAGGGGATTGTGTGGGGATGTCAATAGGGATGTTGAAATCGCCTAGGATAATGGTGGGAATGTCAGAAGAGAGGAAGTGAGGAAGCCAGGTAGCAAAGTTGGCGATGAATTTGGAAGCAGTGCCAGGGGGACGGTAAATGACAGCTACTCTAAGATGGACTGCTTGGAAGAGGCGTATGGCGTGGACCTCAAATGTAGAGAATATAAGGGATGGTTCTGGTGGTATGAGTTGGTAGGAGTAACTAGAAGGTAAAAGGACCCCAACACCACCCCCATGGCGACCCCCAGGTCGGGGGGGGGGGGGTGAATGTGAGGCCCCCAGAAGAGAGAGCAGCAGCAGAAGTAGTGTCAGAGGGCGTAATCCAAGTTTCAGTAATGGCTAGTAGGTGTAGGGAGTTGGAAATGAAAAGGTCATGAGTGGGGACCAGTTTGTTACAAACAGATCTGGCATTCCAGAGGGCACAGGATAGGGGGTATGAGTTTGTGGGAGAGATGTGAATGAGATTTTCAGGGTTGCTGTAGCGATGAGGAGGGCAGGGATGATGAGAGAGTAGTGATGATACGGGTGCCTGAGCTAGGAGGGGAAACTGCAGGAGGTGGGCAGGGAGGGAGGTCAGTGTGATGTGGATGGGGGTGTGGGGAGGTGACAGGGAAGGGAGAGAGGGAGCAGGGCTGAGTTGTGTGGTAGCAGGACCATGGGGCAGAGGTGAATGAAAGTGGGGTAACAGGAAAGGTGGGGGAAGGAAACAGAGGGATGGAGGGGAGACAGAGGAGGGGAGAGAGGAGGAGGTGTAGCAGACTAGGGGGGAAGGATAAAGATACATTATTAGGTAGACACTGAGTGATGTGGGGAGTATAAGAAAGCCTTGACATAGTGTTAAGTAGGTAAATAGGTTGAGGGAAAGTGGAAGTAGGAGAGGAGACTGTAAGGGAATCCGAGCAGAAGAATTGCAGAAATGCAGGTGAGAAAAGCAGTGTAGGCTCAAGGGGTGTAGATTTAGTATGAAATGAGTCAAAAGCGTAGATAAAGTGGGTGCAGAAATGTATTTGGACTGTAAGAAATGAAAGGATTGTGAGAGGTTTAAGAAGCAATGGTAATTATGTTAGATTTTTTTAAGTATTTGCAGGTAAAATTGCATTGGTGCAGCTGTGCTTAAAAAACAAAATTACAATAATACAGATGCAAGCATTTGTAGGTGAAATGGACGGTTTTTGAAATGTCCAAGTAAGGTTGTTCCGTGCTAATTAATCAGATGCAACAATCAGGAGGTGAGTGATCTGAGGAGTAAGTGACTCACATTTGTTATTAGTTCTTCAGTTTTTTTTGTTTTGTTTGATTGGTGTGCTTCTGTTTTCCTTCTTTTTCACTTCGATTGAACGCTGATTGAACGCTGCTGTTATATGTCAATTTTATCACGCTTTGATAAAAATGCACGCTTAGATCAGTAAATGCACAGCCAAACGGCTTTGCACAGCCTACACCATAGGACTTAAGTAGAAGACTATTACAAGTGAAACCAATTATTGAAATCTGTAACCACACCCCACCCCCTCAAATGCCAGGCAATAAATTACCTTAAAAACAACAACCAGGCATTCCACAAAGATTAAACTGGGTCTATATCATTCAAAACTTAAAAAAGTACTTCAAAATCACATACTATGCAATAATGTTTCAATTTGCATTACCCAGCAGAGTTAGCTTTGCATATATAGATATAGTGCAGCAGAATATGTTGGTAGTTGTAGTCAATTGTAATTACCCAGCAGAGTTAGCTTTGCATATATAGATATAGTGCAGCAGAATATGTGAACACACAAATGTGTGTTGATAACTCTGCCTCCCTAGCATTAAAGTGGCTGTTTATAAATTTCCTCTGCAAGGCTATACAACTGTGGGCTCGTAATGCTTAAATGCTTTTTTTTTTTTGTATGGTCCCTACCTATATTAATAGGATTTAAAAAAAAAAAAAGATCATGTAGTTATAATATACACCTCACTGCATACTTGCCTGCCCTCCTGGAACAGCCAGGAGACTCCTGGCCATCTGGGAAAGTGGTCAAGTCTCCCGATGCTGGGATGCAACTGCCCGCATAGGGAGGTAAAAATGGGCGGGGCGATGATGCAATTCGTACTGAATTGTGTCATCATAGTCTCATCCCCACTTTACAATGTCAGTAATGTGGCCATTGTATAGTGGGGGAAGGGCCACGGAGACGCATTTGTCTCCCCATGTCCCCAGACTGACCCTTATGTCGGTACCCCTGTCATCATTGCACTAAGTGTCATTTACGTGCTGAAATCTGTGAGTGATTTGCTTGTGCAATTGTGCAAAAAAAAAATTGCTGTGTACTTTATAGGTTCATACGTTAATGCCCACTGCATGTTGAATGGTGCAATATCAACTGATGGTGACATACTATTATTTAAAAATAACTAACGTCACATGTTGGAAATTCTGTGCGTGTTGCAAAATGTGCAAAAGATCATTACGGAATCTGAAACCAGTCAATCCGCAAGTCCGCACCTATAAGGGCTCCCTGATCTAGAAAGTGAGTCCAGCCTATATTTACTGATGTGTCTTACAGCATAGTTGTACTATGTAGACAGATCAGTGTAACGCCACATTCCGAATCGGCAGCTTTCACACCTGCGTCCTCTCTACAATGCATATCCTCTTCTCCTCTGGTGTCAGAATTACAAATGTTTACAATGCATACCATAGATGTTATCCGTCAGCTTATATAGTTACTGTTCTGTCGCCAGACTCAATGGAAAAAACAAAACAAAGCAGGTTTGTGAAACTGGGAAGAGACACAGAACAGCACAGACCTGGTCGCACGCAGGCTTTTTTTGCACTGCTGCGACCAGGTAATGCACTGCACGACCAGGTTTTTTGCACTGCTGCGACCAGGTAATGCACTGCACGACCAGGTTTTTTTGCACTGCTGCGACCAGGTAATCGCCGCCTACAGGGGAGGGGGTAAACGCTGTGCAGGGGTGCGACTGGCTGTGCAGAGAGCTGCACAAACAAAAGTTTGTGCAATTCCTGCGCAGCCCAGGACTTACTCACCCACTGCGACGATCCGGACTGTTGCTGACGTCAGAAATCCGCCTCCCGAACGGCTGGGCACGCCTGCGTTTTCCCAGACACTCCCTGGAAACGGTGAGTTGCCGCCCACGTACGCCTTCTTCCTGTCAATCTTCTTGTGATCGCCGCTGCGATCGCTTTCTTCGCGCAATCCGTTGCTGTCCGGCGACCCTTGTCGCCAATTTAATGATGAGATGGCTTTAAACTTTCTAAGCCATATATAAAGTAAGATCTGCGAATATATTTAATGGATTGTTACTGTGATAATTCAGTATCTAGCAAGCAAATGCCCATCCCTCCGTGGGTTCAAATGCAATCACCAATTTGGGTCGCTAAACTGGTGCAATGACGGTCAATAAAATTATCTAATAATGAGAAATGCATGTGGCTAAACAGGCACAACAACACACATCCCATACATAAAAGCTACACTCACTGCCCTTTTCCACACGTTACCTACTACCATACCACACTGGGTATGCCCAACTCCGTTTTGATCTTGGAGGCAATACAGTGTTGGGCCTGGTTAGTACTTTAGTGGGAGACCACTTAGGAATACCAGGTGTTGTAGGTCTACAGTGGCATTTAATTGTTGATTGCATTTGAACCCACGGAGGGATGGGCATTTGCTTGCTAGATACTGAATTATCACAGTAACAATCCATCAAATCTATTCGCAGATCTTACTTTATATATGGCTTAGAAAGTTTAAAGCCATCTCATCATTAAATTGGGTATCTTGTGTTTTTTTATTTATTATTATTTTTTCTTAGTAATTTTAATTAGTGTACCTAGCCTTTTATTACATATAAACTATTAAAAGTTATGTATTAATTACTTCATTATCACATTTTCATCCACACAGACATCATATCTGCAAGTAACTCTCCGGGAATGAGTGCTCCCAACCAAGGTCATTTTTTCTTCTCTTTTTAATTTCAAATATGGTTGGACCTTTGGGAGCACCGCTGACAATCACCATTTTTTCTGCCCATAGATATTTATTCTGATGGTAGAAGGTGATTTATCTTAGACTATCGTCTAATTTGTCAGTTTTCCTCGGAGCGAATATTTCATTTATTGTTTTCTTCATAATCTCTCTTTTTGATCCTGTGCGGCATTCCCAAACCCAAACCCCCCCCCCCTTTTCTGACCCTTGTCGCCAGCCAGCGACGCGCCTGTGCATTGCGGATCACACGCATGCGCTGTTCAGACCTGATCGCACGGCTGCAAAAAAATGCCGCGTACGACTGGGTCTGAATGACCCCCCATATCGTTCACAGAGGCTTAAGGGCGGGTGTAAATACACGCTGATTAGGAAGAGGATAGTTGCCGGCACCAGCCAGGCACTTATTTAATAACAGTTATTTATATAGTGCACGCATATTCCGCAGCGCTTTACAGAGGATATTTGACCATTCAGTCCCTGCCCCAGTGGAGCTTACAATCTATATTTCTTACCACATACATACACACACACACACTTTGGGATTAATTAACCTACCAGTATATTTTTGGATTATAAAAGGAAGTTGGAGCACCCATAATGTTTGCTTGAATTTAGTTCTCTGCTCTCAGGAATAGTGGGTGACTTTGATGAACTACCCTCTCACGTTTGCAGCCTGGTGATATTGCCACCAGAAAATGACCAAGGGCAGAAGAAGATGACCTGCCCTCCGAAGGTATCCCAGCCCACAACACAGCCCATCATATCTGAGACGTACCTTTGCATCGACACCTTTGAAACCAAAGACACCAAGAACAGGCCATTCAAGGTCAAGAAGAACGAAAGCCTTGATGTCCTCATCAAAGATTCGACTGGTAGGCGCGATATTTGCATACTAACATGGAGATAAAATGCATGAATTAATGCACATCAACGTATGTGTCTGTTGCTTTCTTGTAGGCTGGTGGCTGGTGGAGAATGAAGAGAAATGTTTGGCATGGTTTCCGGCTCCATACCTGATAAAGTCAGAGCCTTTAAATAGTGACGCGAGGAGGACGTCATGCAGCCGTGGTGAGACTCGCGGCACTCAGCACTATAGCAGCTGCAGTGGGCCCACCTAGTGAACGTGCAACACACAATATAAGCACACGAGGTGCACATCAATGCCACCTGCAAACTGGGCCGTCAAATTGTGATCACCCTTAAATCATAGGAAACACCAAGGTTGCTGCACAGACACCTGTGGAAGTTTTTAGACATGTCCTCAGTTTGGTTCTTCTCTCAGTGGGCTGTGGAGTACACAGTAGAACCATCATCCCACAATGACATTTAACCATACAGCACCCTCTTACACAAAAAACGTGTAGATACTGAAGCATAATTGTTTGCCCAGACCCACTAGACTACAGAGCAAGTCATGCTACTACTTTGCAAAAGTCTTGATTGTATTTACAAAGGCCCCAGTCAGATCTTATTAATACTAGCCAGGTACATGGAATATTGGTAGATAGTTATAACTGGATGCCACCGGATTCAAGGTCTATGGCAGGTATTCCCAACCTCGGTCCTCAAGGCACACTAACTATGCAGGTTTAAAAGTTAGCCAGGCTTCAGCACAGATGGTTAAATGAAAATAACAGGTACTATTTAAGTTACCTGTGCTCAAACATGGATATCACCAAAACCCAGGGAGCAGGAGAGCGACTCCATCACCTCCCGCCCAGCATCTCACCTGCGGTGCGGCTCTGCTCATCTGCCCAGCCCCGCTCATGGCAACCCAGTGGTGTCCCTGGCAACTTCGGCGTTGATACATGACCCTGATTACTGATAGCAGGTGGCAGGTGAATGGGTGAGGGGGAAGGTAAATGGGTGATGGTGGCAGAGGCACTATTCTGGGGGCATTACTTGTATCTGGCATTATAGATTATAGGAGGGGCAAAAAATATTAAATATTCCGAAATAAAGAATAATCCATTATCCAAAATGCTTCTGGTCCCAAGCATTTTGGATAAGGGATAGTCAACCTGATATACATACTGCATTCATGGACTTGACTTGAGAGCTCTTTGTTGTTCAGTCACACTGTCCTTTATACCATTTTGGAATGCTGATGTGCCCGGGATCCGAACCCATTGCATATGGCATTGCAGTTTTACACTATTTATTCAGCTATCTGCCCTTGCATAGAAAGCTAGAGAATTCCAAGATGGAGAGTTGTAAATATTTGAAGCTTACCTTGTACTTTATGTAGGGGGGATCAGCGTTACAGCTGGGCAGATCTATGTAGTGTGTGGCTGCAAGGGATTGGATGTGCGGCCAGTGTCGGACTGGGGCATGAAGGGCTCACCGGGGGGATGCAGTGATAGGGGCCCATACTTAAGGGTGTGGCCAGCCTACAAAGGGGGTGTGGCCAGCCTCCACAGAGGCTTAAAATATACAATAGTCTAGTGCAGTGTAATGCAACATATCTACCATGTATAATACAAGTGCACAGTCTGGAACTTGATCCCTAGAGGAAGGAGTGGGCACTCAGGCATTGGGGCCTACCGGTGGTTTCCCTGGTACCCCTGTGGGCCAGTCCGACCCTGTGTGTGGTTGCACTGTACATAGATCTGCTCAATAATGGTGCTTGTTTTTTTTTTAACGGGGAACAGGTAGCGTCATATAGTTAGAAATCTTATAGTTTTTAAGTGGGATCAAGTGGCTCTGTGGGTGGGGTGCTTGGCTGGAATACAGCAGGTTGTGGGTTGGAGTCCCGGGTGTGACAGTATATTGGAATGTATTATTTAATGAGGGGTATTGTGGCTGAATGGCAGCGAGCTCTTGGGTTAAGTGCATGAATGCGGTATAAAGAGGATTTGTGTCCAAATCCATTTTCTTGCAGTGTTCTATAAATGTGTGTGTATATATATATATATATATATATATATATATACCATAGTGTACTGCCCGGCACTCCTGGTCCTGTATGTTCAATGGCCTGGGTGCCCTCCGTCCTGGTATGGTTATAGCGAACAAATACAGCGTCACTCCAGGGCTTGTACAGTGCAAAATAACAAAGTGTATTAAGCAAATCACAATTCCAACGTTTCGGGGCCTGCAGCCCCTTTGTCAAGGTGTGAATATTTGTATGTGAAAAAACCATTACCTTTAAAGCTGGTGGCCACCACGTGCAAGGAGGAGCTTTCCCCGCGCTGTCCGTCGCTCCTGGAGCCGGGGGTTTCCAGCGCTGTGCGTATAACGCGGCACCCGCGCCGTATGACCACTTCCGGTCTCCCGTTGCCATGGCATCACGATTGGTCCCCGGCCTGGTCGCCCTGGCAACCTAGCCGCTTTCCAATGAACTTGCGCGCCGGGGTCTGCAAAGAAACATAGTGACCAAGTGTACCGCGGGAGATGGCATCTGGTAATCTGGTCTTGAAAAAGGCTCTGTCTTGAGCCGAAACATTGACCATGACCTTGTGAGTATGTGCTGTTGGCATTAAAGGCTCGCTTTGTACATTTTGAAGAAGTCTGGTGAGTGCATCCTTATTTTTGAAGAGATATATATATATATATATATATATATACGCAGTGCGGTGCCTGCTCATGCGCAGAACATTAAACATCGGAGATTTATGTAAATCTTAGAATCAGACTCTATATATATATTTAACCAATATCTCCCCCTATTATCTAATAACACTGTTCTGTAACATTTCTTTTATCTTTGGCCTAATCTAAGCCGGACAGGGCCACGTCAGTTCAGGAGTTTATCCCCAATAACAGCCCCGTTTTCACCCGAAAACGGGGCTATTTCACCCGTTAACACACAGGTTTCACTAAACCTGTGTGTTTACGGGTGTAAAAGCACGTTTTACCGGCCAAGCTAATCAAATAGCCCGACCGCAACACCCGAAGAAACATCAGGGAATTTTACTCCCGATATCTCTTTGGGGCAAATTGAATATCCCAGTTAGTATCAGAGAGAGTGAGGAAGAGAAAGGGACAGTTTCAGGTAGAGAGAGAAACAGTGTCAAGGAGAGAGATGAGCAAGAGGAGAGAGAATGTTAGGGAGAGAGAAGCTAGAGTGTTAGAGAGGAGTGAGAGTGTTAGGGAGAGAGAGAGTGTTAGGGAGAGAGAGAGAAAGAGAGAGAAGCAAGAGTGTTAGGGAGAGAGAGAGAGAGAGAGAGAGAGAGGAGAGAGTATGTTAGAGAGAGGGGAGAGAGTGTTAGGGAGAGAGAGAGAGAGAGAGAGAGAGGGGGGTTAGTGTTAGGGATAGAGAGAGGAGCGAGAGTGTTCGGGAGAGAGAGAGAAAGGGGAGAGGGAGTGTTAGGGAGAGAGATGAGAGAGAGTGTTAGGGAGAGAGGAGAGAGAGTGTTAGAGAGAGAGACAGAGAGAGAGTGTGTTATGGAGAAAGAGTGGAACAGGGAGAGAGATGGAGTGAGAGAGACACTATTGTACCTGTCTTGATTACACAGCAGCACAGGAGGCGGGCACTCCTCTGTATTAAGCCACGCCCCTAAAACACCCAGGATTTGCGGCAGTTTGACACTGCTTTGCTGGGAGTTAGGGGTGGGGGAGCGCGGCTGCCTAATCCTTGTGCTGCATGGAGGTTATGATGTGCGTTTTTTAAACTGACTGCACATCGCTCCTCCTCCACCGGCGCCTCTCATGTTTGGCGGGGGCAAGCTGTCCCCTTGCCCCACCCATTCTGATGCCTCTAGGGGTGAGTAATGGAAGGGGTACTACACTTACCTATACCTGCCTATACTTGCCAAAGGTCAACTGCTGTGTAGACTAAGAGGAAAAGATTTAAAAAAAACATTGTTAGTGGATGAACAAGCAGAGAGACAAACTGCAAACAGTGGTGTGGTTGTGTAGAGAGAAAGATCTCCATGTAATATGTTACTCTAACTATTAAGGTCATGAAAAATGCCTAAATTAAGGACAGTAATCCCAAAGGGCCTATTGTTTTTATACAATACACACATTGGGGGGGGGGGGATAAGTTCTTTCTTATAGTAATAAGTGGGTACCTTCAGAAAAGAAATTTGACCAGTAAATAATAAAAGCTATAAATTGCTTACATTTAGGGGTCAATCCAATTAGGTATGAGTTGCAATTGCTGCGACGTTTCAACACTGGCAACGGCACCCAAACTCGCACCCTTTGTGGGTAGATAGGGCTGCGGGCACTTTTGAGAGAGTTTGGGCTATCGTAAAGTGCGTCTGTTGTAAGACAAACTCGCACCCTATGTGGCCAGATAGGGCTACGGGCACTTTTGAGAGAGTTTGGGCTATTGGAAAGTGCGTCTGTTGTAAGACAAACTCGCACCTAATGAAATTGACCCCTCAGTTGTTAAATGCGATAATATAGTAAAATATAATGGTGTAATTGTGGGCCTGATTCAGTTGTGGTTGTTACAGCGATCGTTTCTGCAATCTTTTGCCGTTCGCAATTGCATCGCAGTCCACCCTGAGTGAGTCTGAGCAGTTGTAGGCTGAGCCAGTCTCCTAGAAACACAGGTCACAATGGGTAATTTATGCACGCGCACGGAAAGGTGTTTGAACAGAACTGACACGCCTGTGTACAGATAGCAACCCCCCGTTACCACCCCAAACACTGACTTCCTGTCAGTCACTTTGCGATGGGATCCTCTATGTGAGCTTGATCGCATCTTGGGGGTCATTCCGACCCGTTCACACGCATCGGTTCTTCGCTGCGGTGCGAGCTGGTCAGAAAAACGCGCATGCGCGGCGGGGCCTGGGCAACGACGCCTCCAACGACAAATGTGATCGCAGCAGCGATCGCAAGAAGATGGACAGGCAGAAGGCGTTCCGGGGCGGATACTCACCATTTCCAGCTGTTTCGGGGAGTGGTAAGAGAAATGCAGGCGTGTCCAGGAGGACAGAGGGCGGATGTCGGACGTCACAGCCGGGACCTTCATCGCTGGATCCGTCGCACTGGGTAAGCAGCTGCAGGGCTGGTCTTGTTTTGAGTGAAGCTTTTTTAGCATAGCAGGGCTGCACAAGCGAACGCAGCCCTGCTATGCTAAAATACACTCCCCCATAGGCGGAGATCAGTTGATCGCACCAGCAGTAAAAGTTGCTACGTGCGATCAACTCGGAATGACCCACCCTTGTGCGCAGTGCAGCTTACACACATGCGCAGTGAAAAAGCATTGAGCTACTTGCGTGCAACAGCAGCTTTGGGTTCGCATCTGAATAGGGGCAACCTATGTGGGAAGGAAAAGGACTCTAGGAAAAAGGGTCATGGGGGCCATTCCGAGTTGATCGCTCGCTGCAGATTTTTGCAGCGCATCGATCAGGAAAAAGGAATGGCAAAACTGTGCATTCTGCGCAATGTGCACGCGCGTCGTACGGGTACAAAGAGGATCGTTGCTGTGCACTGGATCTAAGAGATTAACAGAAAGAAGGCGTTTATGGGTGTCAATAGCCCGACCGCAACACCCGAAGAAACATCAGGGAATTTTACTCCCGATGTCTCTTTGGGGCAAATTGAATATCCCAGTAAGTATCAGAGAGAGTGAGGAAGAGAAAGGGACAGTTTCAGGTAGAGAGAGAAACAGTGTCAAGGAGAGAGATGAGCAAGAGGAGAGAGAATGTTAGGGAGAGAGAAGCTAGAGTGTTAGAGAGGAGCGAGAGTGTTAGGGAGAGAGAGAGTGTTAGGGAGAGAGAGAGAAAGAGAGAGAAGCAAGAGTGTTAGAGAGAGAGAGAGAGAGAGAGAGAGGGGAGAGAGAGTATGTTAGAGAGAGGGGAGAGAGTGTTAGGGAGAGAGAGAGAGAGAGAGAGAGAGGGGGGGGTCGTGTTAGGGATAGAGAGAGCAGCGAGAGTGTTCGGGAGAGAGAGAGAGAAAGGGGAGAGGCAGTGTTAGGGAGAGAGAGGAGAGAGAGGAGAGAGAGTGTTAGGGAGAGAGGAGAGAGAGTGTTAGAGAGAGAGACAGAGAGAGAGTGTGTTATGGAGAAAGAGTGGAACAGGGAGAGAGATGGAGTGAGAGAGACACTATTGTACCTGTCTTGATTACACAGCAGCACAGGAGACGGGCACTCCTCTGTATTAAGCCACGCCCCTAAAACACCCAGGATTTGCGGCAGTTTGACACTGCTCTGCTGGGAGTTAGGGGTGGGGAAGCGCGGCTGCCTAATCCTTGTGCTGCATGGAGGTTATGATGTGCGTTTTTTAAACTGACTGCACATCGCTCCTCCTCCACCGGCGCCTCTCATGTTTGGCGGTGGCAAGCTGTCCCCTTGCCCCACCCATTCTGATGCCTCTAGGGGTGAGTAATGGAAGGGGTACTATACTTACCTATACCTGCCTATACTTGCCAAAGGTCAACTGCTGTGTAGACTAAGAGGAAAAGATTTAAAAAAAACATTGTTAGTGGATGAACAAGCAGAGAGACAAACTGCAAACAGTGGTGTGGTTGTGTAGAGAGAAAATCTCTATGTAATATGTTACTCTAACTATTAAGGTCATGAAAAATGCCTAAATTAAGGACAGTAATCCCAAAGGGCCTATTGTTTTTATACAATATACACATTGGGGGGGGGGGGGGGGGGATAAGTTCTTTCTTATAGTAATAAGTGGGTACCTTCAGAAAAGAAATTTGACCAGTAAATAATAAAAGCTATAAATTGCTTACATTTAGGGGTCAATCCAATTAGGTATGAGTTGCAATTGCTGCGACGTTTCAACACTGGCAACGGCACCCAAACTCGCACCCTTTGTGGGTAGATAGGGCTGCGGGCACTTTTGAGAGAGTTTGGGCTATCGTAAAGTGCGTCTGTTGTAAGACAAACTCGCACCCTATGTGGCCAGATAGGGCTACGGGCACTTTTGAGAGAGTTTGGGCTATTGGAAAGTGCGTCTGTTGTAAGACAAACTCGCACCTAATGAAATTGACCCCTCAGTTGTTAAATGCGATAATATAGTAAAATATAATGGTGTAATTGTGGGCCTGATTCAGTTGTGGTTGTTACAGCGATCGTTTCTGCAATCTTTTGCCGTTCGCAATTGCATCGCAGTCCACCCTGAGTGAGTCTGAGCAGTTGTAGGCTGAGCCAGTCTCCTAGAAACACAGGTCACAATGGGTAATTTATGCACGCGCACGGAAAGGTGTTTGAACAGAACTGACACGCCTGTGTACAGATAGCAATAGCAACCCCCCGTTACCACCCCAAACACTGACTTCCTGTCAGTCACTTTGCGATGGGATCCTCTATGTGAGCTTGATCGCATCTTGGGGGTCATTCCGACCCGTTCACACGCATCGGTTCTTCGCTGCGGTGCGAGCTGGTCAGAAAAACGCGCATGCGCGGCGGGGCCTGGGCAACGACGCCTCCAACGACAAATGTGATCGCAGCAGCGATCGCAAGAAGATGGACAGGCAGAAGGCGTTCCGGGGCGGATACTCACCATTTCCAGCTGTTTCGGGGAGTGGTAAGAGAAATGCAGGCGTGTCCAGGAGGACAGAGGGCGGATGTCGGACGTCACAGCCGGGACCTTCATCGCTGGATCCGTCGCACTGGGTAAGCAGCTGCAGGGCTGGTCTTGTTTTGAGTGAAGCTTTTTTAGCATAGCAGGGCTGCACAAGCGAACGCAGCCCTGCTATGCTAAAATACACTCCCCCATAGGCGGAGATCAGTTGATCGCACCAGCAGTAAAAGTTGCTACGTGCGATCAACTCGGAATGACCCACCCTTGTGCGCAGTGCAGCTTACACACATGCGCAGTGAAAAAGCATTTAGCTACTTGCGTGCAACAGCAGCTTTGGGTTCGCATCTGAATAGGGGCAACCTATGTGGGAAGGAAAAGGACTCTAGGAAAAAGGGTCATGGGGGCCATTCCGAGTTGATCGCTCGCTGCAGATTTTTGCAGCGCATCGATCAGGAAAAAGGAATGGCAAAACTGTGCATTCTGCGCAATGTGCACGCGCGTCGTACGGGTACAAAGAGGATCGTTGCTGTGCACTGGATCTAAGAGATTAACAGAAAGAAGGCGTTTATGGGTGTCAATAGCCCGACCGCAACACCCGAAGAAACATCAGGGAATTTTACTCCCGATGTCTCTTTGGGGCAAATTGAATATCCCAGTAAGTATCAGAGAGAGTGAGGAAGAGAAAGGGACAGTTTCAGGTAGAGAGAGAAACAGTGTCAAGGAGAGAGATGAGCAAGAGGAGAGAGAATGTTAGGGAGAGAGAAGCTAGAGTGTTAGAGAGGAGCGAGAGTGTTAGGGAGAGAGAGAGTGTTAGGGAGAGAGAGAGAGAAAGAGAGAGAAGCAAGAGTGTTAGAGAGAGAGAGAGAGAGAGAGGAGAGAGAGTATGTTAGAGAGAGGGGAGAGAGTGTTAGGGAGAGAGAGAGAGAGAGAGAGAGGGGGGGGTCGTGTTAGGGATAGAGAGAGCAGCGAGAGTGTTCGGGAGAGAGAGAGAAAGGGGAGAGGCAGTGTTAGGGAGAGAGAGGAGAGAGAGTGTTAGGGAGAGAGGAGAGAGAGTGTTAGAGAGAGAGACAGAGAGAGAGTGTGTTATGGAGAAAGAGTGGAACAGGGAGAGAGATGGAGTGAGAGAGACACTATTGTACCTGTCTTGATTACACAGCAGCACAGGAGACGGGCACTCCTCTGTATTAAGCCACGCCCCTAAAACACCCAGGATTTGCGGCAGTTTGACACTGCTCTGCTGGGAGTTAGGGGTGGGGAAGCGCGGCTGCCTAATCCTTGTGCTGCATGGAGGTTATGATGTGCGTTTTTTAAACTGACTGCACATCGCTCCTCCTCCACCGGCGCCTCTCATGTTTGGCGGGGGCAAGCTGTCCCCTTGCCCCACCCATTCTGATGCCTCTAGGGGTGAGTAATGGAAGGGGTACTATACTTACCTATACCTGCCTATACTTGCCAAAGGTCAACTGCTGTGTAGACTAAGAGGAAAAGATTTAAAAAAAACATTGTTAGTGGATGAACAAGCAGAGAGACAAACTGCAAACAGTGGTGTGGTTGTGTAGAGAGAAAATCTCTATGTAATATGTTACTCTAACTATTAAGGTCATGAAAAATGCCTAAATTAAGGACAGTAATCCCAAAGGGCCTATTGTTTTTATACAATATACACATTGGGGGGGGGGGGGATAAGTTCTTTCTTATAGTAATAAGTGGGTACCTTCAGAAAAGAAATTTGACCAGTAAATAATAAAAGCTATAAATTGCTTACATTTAGGGGTCAATCCAATTAGGTATGAGTTGCAATTGCTGCGACGTTTCAACACTGGCAACGGCACCCAAACTCGCACCCTTTGTGGGTAGATAGGGCTGCGGGCACTTTTGAGAGAGTTTGGGCTATCGTAAAGTGCGTCTGTTGTAAGACAAACTCGCACCCTATGTGGCCAGATAGGGCTACGGGCACTTTTGAGAGAGTTTGGGCTATTGGAAAGTGCGTCTGTTGTAAGACAAACTCGCACCTAATGAAATTGACCCCTCAGTTGTTAAATGCGATAATATAGTAAAATATAATGGTGTAATTGTGGGCCTGATTCAGTTGTGGTTGTTACAGCGATCGTTTCTGCAATCTTTTGCCGTTCGCAATTGCATCGCAGTCCACCCTGAGTGAGTCTGAGCAGTTGTAGGCTGAGCCAGTCTCCTAGAAACACAGGTCACAATGGGTAATTTATGCACGCGCACGGAAAGGTGTTTGAACAGAACTGACACGCCTGTGTACAGATAGCAACCCCCCGTTACCACCCCAAACACTGACTTCCTGTCAGTCACTTTGCGATGGGATCCTCTATGTGAGCTTGATCGCATCTTGGGGGTCATTCCGACCCGTTCACACGCATCGGTTCTTCGCTGCGGTGCGAGCTGGTCAGAAAAACGCGCATGCGCGGCGGGGCCTGGGCAACGACGCCTCCAACGACAAATGTGATCGCAGCAGCGATCGCAAGAAGATGGACAGGCAGAAGGCGTTCCGGGGCGGATACTCACCATTTCCAGCTGTTTCGGGGAGTGGTAAGAGAAATGCAGGCGTGTCCAGGAGGACAGAGGGCGGATGTCGGACGTCACAGCCGGGACCTTCATCGCTGGATCCGTCGCACTGGGTAAGCAGCTGCAGGGCTGGTCTTGTTTTGAGTGAAGCTTTTTTAGCATAGCAGGGCTGCACAAGCGAACGCAGCCCTGCTATGCTAAAATACACTCCCCCATAGGCGGAGATCAGTTGATCGCACCAGCAGTAAAAGTTGCTACGTGCGATCAACTCGGAATGACCCACCCTTGTGCGCAGTGCAGCTTACACACATGCGCAGTGAAAAAGCATTGAGCTACTTGCGTGCAACAGCAGCTTTGGGTTCGCATCTGAATAGGGGCAACCTATGTGGGAAGGAAAAGGACTCTAGGAAAAAGGGTCATGGGGGCCATTCCGAGTTGATCGCTCGCTGCAGATTTTTGCAGCGCATCGATCAGGAAAAAGGAATGGCAAAACTGTGCATTCTGCGCAATGTGCACGCGCGTCGTACGGGTACAAAGAGGATCGTTGCTGTGCACTGGATCTAAGAGATTAACAGAAAGAAGGCGTTTATGGGTGTCAATAGCCCGACCGCAACACCCGAAGAAACATCAGGGAATTTTACTCCCGATGTCTCTTTGGGGCAAATTGAATATCCCAGTAAGTATCAGAGAGAGTGAGGAAGAGAAAGGGACAGTTTCAGGTAGAGAGAGAAACAGTGTCAAGGAGAGAGATGAGCAAGAGGAGAGAGAATGTTAGGGAGAGAGAAGCTAGAGTGTTAGAGAGGAGCGAGAGTGTTAGGGAGAGAGAGAGTGTTAGGGAGAGAGAGAGAGAAAGAGAGAGAAGCAAGAGTGTTAGAGAGAGAGAGAGAGAGAGAGAGAGAGAGAGAGAGAGAGAGAGAGAGGAGAGAGAGTATGTTAGAGAGAGGGGAGAGAGTGTTAGGGAGAGAGAGAGAGAGAGAGAGAGGGGGGGGGGTCGTGTTAGGGATAGAGAGAGCAGCGAGAGTGTTCGGGAGAGAGAGAGAGAGAGAAAGGGGAGAGGCAGTGTTAGGGAGAGAGAGGAGAGAGAGGAGAGAGAGTGTTAGGGAGAGAGGAGAGAGAGTGTTAGAGAGAGAGACAGAGAGAGAGTGTGTTATGGAGAAAGAGTGGAACAGGGAGAGAGATGGAGTGAGAGAGACACTATTGTACCTGTCTTGATTACACAGCAGCACAGGAGACGGGCACTCCTCTGTATTAAGCCACGCCCCTAAAACACCCAGGATTTGCGGCAGTTTGACACTGCTCTGCTGGGAGTTAGGGGTGGGGAAGCGCGGCTGCCTAATCCTTGTGCTGCATGGAGGTTATGATGTGCGTTTTTTAAACTGACTGCACATCGCTCCTCCTCCACCGGCGCCTCTCATGTTTGGCGGTGGCAAGCTGTCCCCTTGCCCCACCCATTCTGATGCCTCTAGGGGTGAGTAATGGAAGGGGTACTATACTTACCTATACCTGCCTATACTTGCCAAAGGTCAACTGCTGTGTAGACTAAGAGGAAAAGATTTAAAAAAAACATTGTTAGTGGATGAACAAGCAGAGAGACAAACTGCAAACAGTGGTGTGGTTGTGTAGAGAGAAAATCTCTATGTAATATGTTACTCTAACTATTAAGGTCATGAAAAATGCCTAAATTAAGGACAGTAATCCCAAAGGGCCTATTGTTTTTATACAATATACACATTGGGGGGGGGGGGGGGATAAGTTCTTTCTTATAGTAATAAGTGGGTACCTTCAGAAAAGAAATTTGACCAGTAAATAATAAAAGCTATAAATTGCTTACATTTAGGGGTCAATCCAATTAGGTATGAGTTGCAATTGCTGCAACGTTTCAACACTGGCAACGGCACCCAAACTCGCACCCTTTGTGGGTAGATAGGGCTGCGGGCACTTTTGAGAGAGTTTGGGCTATCGTAAAGTGCGTCTGTTGTAAGATAAACTCGCACCCTATGTGGCCAGATAGGGCTACGGGCACTTTTGAGAGAGTTTGGGCTATTGGAAAGTGCGTCTGTTGTAAGACAAACTCGCACCTAATGAAATTGACCCCTCAGTTGTTAAATGCGATAATATAGTAAAATATAATGGTGTAATTGTGGGCCTGATTCAGTTGTGGTTGTTACAGCGATCGTTTCTGCAATCTTTTGCCGTTCGCAATTGCATCGCAGTCCACCCTGAGTGAGTCTGAGCAGTTGTAGGCTGAGCCAGTCTCCTAGAAACACAGGTCACAATGGGTAATTTATGCACGCGCACGGAAAGGTGTTTGAACAGAACTGACACGCCTGTGTACAGATAGCAACCCCCCGTTACCACCCCAAACACTGACTTCCTGTCAGTCACTTTGCGATGGGATCCTCTATGTGAGCTTGATCGCATCTTGGGGGTCATTCCGACCCGTTCACACGCATCGGTTCTTCGCTGCGGTGCGAGCTGGTCAGAAAAATGCGCATGCGCGGCGGGGCCTGGGCAACGACGCCTCCAACGACAAATGTGATCGCAGCAGCGATCGCAAGAAGATGGACAGGCAGAAGGCGTTCCGGGGCGGATACTCACCATTTCCAGCTGTTTCGGGGAGTGGTAAGAGAAATGCAGGCGTGTCCAGGAGGACAGAGGGCGGATGTCGGACGTCACAGCCGGGACCTTCATCGCTGGATCCGTCGCACTGGGTAAGCAGCTGCAGGGCTGGTCTTGTTTTGAGTGAAGCTTTTTTAGCATAGCAGGGCTGCACAAGCGAACGCAGCCCTGCTATGCTAAAATACACTCCCCCATAGGCGGAGATCAGTTGATCGCACCAGCAGTAAAAGTTGCTACGTGCGATCAACTCGGAATGACCCACCCTTGTGCGCAGTGCAGCTTACACACATGCGCAGTGAAAAAGCATTGAGCTACTTGCGTGCAACAGCAGCTTTGGGTTCGCATCTGAATAGGGGCAACCTATGTGGGAAGGAAAAGGACTCTAGGAAAAAGGGTCATGGGGGCCATTCCGAGTTGATCGCTCGCTGCAGATTTTTGCAGCGCATCGATCAGGAAAAAGGAATGGCAAAACTGTGCATTCTGCGCAATGTGCACGCGCGTCGTACGGGTACAAAGAGGATCGTTGCTGTGCACTGGATCTAAGAGATTAACAGAAAGAAGGCGTTTATGGGTGTCAATAGCCCGACCGCAACACCCGAAGAAACATCAGGGAATTTTACTCCCGATGTCTCTTTGGGGCAAATTGAATATCCCAGTAAGTATCAGAGAGAGTGAGGAAGAGAGAGGGACAGTTTCAGGTAGAGAGAGAGAAACAGTGTCAAGGAGAGAGATGAGCAAGAGGAGAGAGAATGTTAGGGAGAGAGAAGCTAGAGTGTTAGAGAGGAGCGAGAGTGTTAGGGAGAGAGAGAGTGTTAGGGAGAGAGAGAGAGAAAGAGAGAGAAGCAAGAGTGTTAGAGAGAGAGAGAGAGAGAGAGAGAGAGAGAGGAGAGAGAGTATGTTAGAGAGAGGGGAGAGAGTGTTAGGGAGAGAGAGAGAGAGAGAGAGAGAGAGAGAGAGAGAGAGGGGGGGGGGTCGTGTTAGGGATAGAGAGAGCAGCGAGAGTGTTCGGGAGAGAGAGAGAGAAAGGGGAGAGGCAGTGTTAGGGAGAGAGAGGAGAGAGAGGAGAGAGAGTGTTAGGGAGAGAGGAGAGAGAGTGTTAGAGAGAGAGACAGAGAGAGAGTGTGTTATGGAGAAAGAGTGGAACAGGGAGAGAGATGGAGTGAGAGAGACACTATTGTACCTGTCTTGATTACACAGCAGCACAGGAGACGGGCACTCCTCTGTATTAAGCCACGCCCCTAAAACACCCAGGATTTGCGGCAGTTTGACACTGCTCTGCTGGGAGTTAGGGGTGGGGAAGCGCGGCTGCCTAATCCTTGTGCTGCATGGAGGTTATGATGTGCGTTTTTTAAACTGACTGCACATCGCTCCTCCTCCACCGGCGCCTCTCATGTTTGGCGGGGGCAAGCTGTCCCCTTGCCCCACCCATTCTGATGCCTCTAGGGGTGAGTAATGGAAGGGGTACTATACTTACCTATACCTGCCTATACTTGCCAAAGGTCAACTGCTGTGTAGACTAAGAGGAAAAGATTTAAAAAAAACATTGTTAGTGGATGAACAAGCAGAGAGACAAACTGCAAACAGTGGTGTGGTTGTGTAGAGAGAAAATCTCTATGTAATATGTTACTCTAACTATTAAGGTCATGAAAAATGCCTAAATTAAGGACAGTAATCCCAAAGGGCCTATTGTTTTTATACAATATACACATTGGGGGGGGGGGGATAAGTTCTTTCTTATAGTAATAAGTGGGTACCTTCAGAAAAGAAATTTGACCAGTAAATAATAAAAGCTATAAATTGCTTACATTTAGGGGTCAATCCAATTAGGTATGAGTTGCAATTGCTGCGACGTTTCAACACTGGCAACGGCACCCAAACTCGCACCCTTTGTGGGTAGATAGGGCTGCGGGCACTTTTGAGAGAGTTTGGGCTATCGTAAAGTGCGTCTGTTGTAAGACAAACTCGCACCCTATGTGGCCAGATAGGGCTACGGGCACTTTTGAGAGAGTTTGGGCTATTGGAAAGTGCGTCTGTTGTAAGACAAACTCGCACCTAATGAAATTGACCCCTCAGTTGTTAAATGCGATAATATAGTAAAATATAATGGTGTAATTGTGGGCCTGATTCAGTTGTGGTTGTTACAGCGATCGTTTCTGCAATCTTTTGCCGTTCGCAATTGCATCGCAGTCCACCCTGAGTGAGTCTGAGCAGTTGTAGGCTGAGCCAGTCTCCTAGAAACACAGGTCACAATGGGTAATTTATGCACGCGCACGGAAAGGTGTTTGAACAGAACTGACACGCCTGTGTACAGATAGCAACCCCCCGTTACCACCCCAAACACTGACTTCCTGTCAGTCACTTTGCGATGGGATCCTCTATGTGAGCTTGATCGCATCTTGGGGGTCATTCCGACCCGTTCACACGCAGCGGTTCTTCGCTGCGGTGCGAGCTGGTCAGAAAAACGCGCATGCGTGGCGGGGCCTGGGCAACGACGCCTCCAACGACAAATGTGATCGCAGCAGCGATCGCAAGAAGATGGACAGGCAGAAGGCGTTCCGGGGCGGATACTCACCATTTCCAGCTGTTTTCGGGGAGTGGTAAGAGAAATGCAGTCGTGTCCAGGAGGACAGAGGGCGGATGTCGGACGTCACAGCCGGGACCTTCATCGCTGGATCCGTCGCACTGGGTAAGCAGCTGCAGGGCTGGTCTTGTTTTGAGTGAAGCTTTTTTAGCATAGCAGGGCTGCACAAGCGAACGCAGCCCTGCTATGCTAAAATACACTCCCCCATAGGCGAAGATCAGTTGATTGCACCAGCAGTAAAAGCTGCTACGTGCGATCAACTCGGAATGACCCACCCTTGTGCGCAGTGCAGCTTACACACATGCGCAGTGAAAAAGCATTGAGCTACTTGCGTGCAACAGCAGCTTTGGGTTCGCATCTGAATAGGGGCAACCTATGTGGGAAGGAAAAGGACTCTAGGAAAAAGGGTCATGGGGGCCATTCCAAGTTGATCGCTCGCTGCAGATTTTCACAGCGCATCGATCAGGTAAAAGAAATGGCAAAACTGCGCATTCTGCGCAATGTGCACGCGCGTCGTACGGGTACAAAGAGGATCGTTGCTGTGCAATGGATCTAAGAGATTAACAGAAAGAAGGCGTTTATGGGTGTCAACTGACCATTTTCTGGGAGTGGTAGGGAAAACGCAGGCATGTCCGGGCATTTGCAGGGCGGGTGTCTGACGTAATTTCCAGCACCAAAAAGACTGAAGTGATCGCAAGCGCTGAGTAAGTCCAGAGCTACTCAGAAACTGCGCAAAATGTTTTTGCTGAGCTCAGCTGCACAGGCGTTCGCACTCTTGCAAAGCGAAAATACACTCCCCCGTGGGCAGCGACTATGCGTTTGCACGGCTGCTGAAAGTAGCTAGCGAGCGATCAACTCGGAATGACCCCCATGTCACCTTTATTATATGCAAAGATAGGGAAACAGTCATTCCATTTCATCATTTGGTTATTCTATGGGGGAGATGTATTAAGCTGTTCAGAGTGGTAAAGTGGAGAGAGATAAAGTAGCAGACAATCAGCTCCTAACTGCCATGTTACAGGCTGTGTTTGAAAAATGACAGATAGTAACTGATTGGTTGTTAGTTATTCTTTCTCCACTTTATCACTCTTCAAGGCTTAATATACCTGCCCCCAGTTCATTGATAAGAAGGTAAGCCATTCCACTATCTCCATAGTAGTGGCTTATCTAGTTTTGACATTAGGCTTCCCACTACTACTGTGGGCATTATGTGTCTAAGTGGCACTACTGCCGCGGGCATTATTTGTAAGGGGCATTACTACTGTGGGCATTATGTGTATAATGGGCACTACTGTATAGCGCAACATGACTAAGGGGTGCTACTGTGTGACGTAATGTGAAAAAGGGACACTACTATGTTGTGTACTATGAATCAGGGGCACTATGTGTGGTGTAATGTGAATAAGATTGTTCTATTGTGTGGTGTAATTTGAACTGAAAGTACTATTGTGTGGCCATTACCCTTCTTTGTGAGACCACACCCCTTTTAGCAGGCAGCTCGCTATCACTTTACAAAGTATGGGAGGGCTCAAATTTAAAGTTTGCGGGGGGGCGCCGATCACCCTAGCACCGCCCCTGCCCCCACACCATCTGTATGTCCTATACTGAGCTACCCCCTTCTGCATGTTTTGGATTGTCCTCTCTCCCCCACCATAGTCTCTGTTTTGTACTGTGCTCTCAATACCCCCCACCACACAGTCAATTACACAAGTATGGTAACTTACCTCCTGCATGTTATCCTCCAGTCCTTGCTGCCTCTGCGACCCCTCCCGTCATCTTCAACTGACACTTTGCAGATCTCTTTGCCAGTCACCCAACACACTGCAAATCTCTTTGCCAGAACTTTGCCAGATGATGATCTAAACAACCAGAATTTCTTGGTCAGACATACTATGTGTATAATTGTACTGCTACATTTTGTTGTGCACTTTCAATTTTATTCATTTGCAATTTATCTATTTTATTGACTTTTTTCATTTAAACCCAAGATCCTGTCTCATAGAGACCCAAGTTATCTGCTCCAGATTATATCTTCGCTAGTGTTAGGACCATGTTAGTATCATACAATACCCACAGTGTGCAGGTTACAGTCATAATGTTAGAGCTACTGTAACTATCCTTTATATTACAAATGACATTATGTGTATAAGTGGCACTACTACTGTAGACATTCTGTGTATAAGGGGCACTACTGCTGTTCGCATTATGTTTAAGGGGCACTACTACTGCGGGCATTATGTGTATAATGGGTACTACTACTGTGGGCATTATGTGTAAGGTACACTACTACTGTGGGCATTATGTGTAAAGGGCACTACTACTGTGAGCATTATGTGTATAAGGGGCACTACTGTGGACATTATGTATAAGGGGCACTACCATGGGCATTGTGTTTAAAGCATTATGTATAAAGGGCACTACTGTCTGCCATTAGGTGTACAAGGGCCACTGTTACTGTGGACATTATGTGTATATGGGGCACCATGACTATGGGCATTATGTATATAAGGGGCACTACTAATGTGTGCATTATTTGTATGGGGCATTACTACTGTGGGCATTATGTGTGTAATGGGCACTACTGTGAAGCATAATATGACTAGGGGGCGCTACTGTGTGATGTAATATGAATAAGGGACACTATGTGGCATACTATGAATCAGGGGCACTATGCAGTGTAATGTGACTAAGATTGTGCTTTTGTGTGTCGTAATTTAAACTTGGAGTACTATTTTGTGGCCACGCCCCTTCTTTGTGAGACCACACCCCTTTTTCAGGCAGCTCGCTGTCATTTTACAAAGTATGGGAGGGCTCAAATGTATAGTTTGCAAGGGGGCGTCAATCACCCTAGCACTGCTCCTGCCCGTCTCACACCATCTGTGTGTCCTATACTGAGCTGCCCCCTTGTTTTGTATTGTCCGCTCTACCCCACTATACTGTAGTCTCTATTTTGTACTGTGCTCTTAATTCCCCCCACCACACACACAATTACACAAGTATGGTAACTTACCTCCTGCATGTTGTCCTCCAGTCCTTGCTGCCTCTGCCCCTCCCATCGTCTACAACTGACACTTTGCAGATCTCTTTACCGGTCACCCGACACTCTGCAAATCTCTTTGCCAGAACTTTGCCAGATGATGAAAAAACAGAAAAGACTATTTTTAAGCATAGTACTAGTTTAAGTACAATAAAATATCCATGAGTCAACAGCTTTTCCAATTTTCCTTAAACCAAACGTACTTTCAAATTTATCAATTTGCCATTTATCTGTTTTATTTACTTTTTCATCCCAAAGCAAGATCCTGCCTCATAGAGACTTATCTGCATCCTCTGTATGTGTGCTTATCCTCCATACTGCCCTCTTTATTTCTGTAACGCTACATTTTCATTCCTAAATATGTCATTCCTTCCTGAGCTTCTCCTAATTATGTGTCCCTGTACCTGTATTCCCTGTTCTGTCTATCTTGTATTGCCTTTCAGCTGACTATACTGCACTCTGTCTTCCTTACCCTCCTCCATCATACCCTGCTATGTAGGACTCACCTCCTCCTACCTGTCTTCCTGCATGGTGACTGGAAAATTCAGCAACTGTAGATAGAATGTTACAGGATCAAGCATTGTGATGTCAAAGGCTAGTGATGTCACAGGCTAGGTGTGTGATGTCACAGTAACAGCAGCAAAGCTACCAAGTTACAGCTATCTTACATATACATTTTAAACATCAATTATAACTGGATTTACATGAATTTCTAGTTTAAAAAAATGAGACTAGTATAGAAAATGAAGTATAAGGCAATGTTGTACAGAGTGCCTCAATATACAGGTAAAGAGAAAATATAAGTAAAAATAAATCCTAGACTAAATCACCACTTATATTTTACAAGGATATAAAGCTCTTTATCCAAAAGGCTGAATTAATCGTGTGTGTGTGTGTGTGTGTGTGTGTGTGTGTGTGTGTGTGTGTGTGTGTGTGTGTGTGTGTGTGTGTGTGTGTGTGTGTGTGTGTGTGTGTGTGTGTGTGTGTGTGTGTGTGTGTGTGTGTGTGTGTGTGTGTGTGTGTATATATATATATATATATATATATAGACAGGGAGGCTTCTCAATTGCTGCTCTGCTGTACAGCTGGCATAGGCACTGGCCCTAATTTATATATGGATGGGGGTTTTTTAAAGTGTGGATGAAGGGGGGGGGGGGGCAGGGGCGCACCAATTATCTTTCTGGCACAGGGCACCAAAGTTTCTAGTTACTGCTCTGCTATAACCTAGAGATGTGTGGTTCGGTTCTGTGGAAAGTCAGATCCAAGACACTTGAGGGTGGTTTTGTCAAAAATAGGAGACGATGATAAATTATAACCAAAACCAAAACCTGGGGTCCACACACGTCTCTACTTTTAAACAAAATGTAACTTTATTTCCAATAGACTTTATTCACAAAACATAGATTCCCTTCGAAAATGCCTTTCCAACAGGAATGAGAGTAGAGCTCAACATGAAGCTTCCTCTTAGGCAGGCCAGGTTTTGGAGTCACACTTCCCCATACCTCCTAACATGACTCTCTCCAGCAGGGACAAAATGTTCTATTCCTGGACGTCACTGTTACTTTAACATTGGCATCAACTGTGTTGAAACACCTTTGTTATCAATCATCCTGCTCAAAACAGGTGACAGCAATCCAAAATTAAGAGGAAAGTCCAGGAACAGAGCATTTTGTCCCTCCTGGAGAGGGGTCATGTTGGGAGGTATATGCTAGATCACAGGTTCTCAAACTCGGTCCTCAGGACCCCACACGGTGCATGTTTTGCAGGTCTCCTCACAGAATCACAAGTAAAATAATTAGCTCCACCTGTGGACCTTTTAAAATGTGTCTGTGAGTAATTAATACACCTGTGCATTTACTGGGTTACCTGCAAAACATGCACTGTGTGGGGTCCTGAGGACCGAGTTTGAGAACCCCTGTGCTAGATAGACAGTGTCTAGTTAGACAGTCAATAGATAGACACCATATGTTAGACAGACATTAGGTTGACAGGGTCCAAAGCTCGACACGGTCAAAAGGTCGAAATGAAAAAAGGTAGACAGTACATGAATAAGGTCAACATAAAAAAGGTAGACACAGGTTTTTTTTATTTTACATGTTTTTGGACTTTTTCATATCTTCTCTGTCCATGTTGGCATAGAGTTGGTTATAAACCTTGGTGTCTAACTTTTTTGTGTCGAACATTTTCATGTCGACCTTTTGACCCTATTGACCTTTCTCTAACGTCCTAGTGGATGCTGGGGACTCCGTAAGGACCATGGGGAATAGACGGGCTCCGCAGGTGACAGGGCACTTTAAGAAAGAATTTGGATACTGGTGTGCTCTGTCTCCTCCCTCTATGTCCCTCCTCCAGACCTCAGTTTGAATCTGTGCCCGGACGAGCTGGGTGCTACTTAGTGGGCTCTCCTGAGCTTACTATAAGAAAGTATTTTGTTAGGTTTTTTTATTTTCAGAGAGATCTGCTGGCAACAGACTCTCTGCAGCGTGGGACTGAGGGGAGAGAAGCAGCCCTACTCACTGAAGATAGGTCCTGCTTCTTAGGCTACTGGACACCATTAGCTCCAGAGGGATCGTACACAGGATCTCACCCTTTGTCATCCGATCCCGGAGCCACGCCGCCGTCCCCCTCGCAGAGCCAGAAGACAGAAGCAAGAAGACTTCAAAAGCGGCGGCAGAAGACTCCAGTCTTCAATCTGAGGTAGCGCACAGCACTGCAGCTGTGCGCCATTGCTCCCACATTAAACCCACACACTCCGGTCACTGTAGGGTGCAGGGCGCAGGGGGGGGGCGCCCTGGGCAGCAATTAGGAACCTCTTGGCAAAAGCAGCATATATACAGTTGGGCACTGTATATATGCATGAGCCCCCGCCATTTTTTATACACAAACACGGGACAGAAGCCCGCCACTGAGGGGGCGGGGCTTCTCCCTCAGCACTCACCAGCGCCATTTTCTCTCCACAGCTCCGCTGAGAGGAAGCTCCCTAGGCTCTCCCCTGCAGAAACACGGTAGAAGAGGGTAAAAAGAGAGGGGGGGGGGGGCACATAAATTAGGCGCAAAAAGCTTTATATACAGCAGCTACTGGGTTAACACTAAGTTACTGTGTGATTCCTGGGACATATAGCGCTGGGGTGTGTGCTGGCATACTCTCTCTCTGTCTCTCCAAAGGGCCTTGTGGGGGAACTGTCTTCAAAAAAGAGCATCCCCTGTGTGTGTGGTGTGTCGGTACGCTTGTGTCGACATGTTTGACGAGGAAGGCTATGTGGAAGCAGAGCAGGAGCAAATGAATGTGGGGTCGCCGCCGACGGCGCCGACACCTGAGTGGATGGATATGTGGAAGGTTTTAAATGATAATGTTAATTCCTTGCATAAAAGGTTGGATAAAGTTGAAACCTTAGGACAGTCGGGGTCTCAGCCCATGCCTGATCCTATGTCGCAGAGGCCGTCAGGGTCTCAGAAGCGCCCACTATCCCAAATTTGTTGACACAGATACCGACATGGATTCTGACTCCAGTGACTATTGCAATGATGCAAAGTTACAGCCTAAATTGGCAAAAGCCATCCGTTATATGATTATAGCAATGAAGGATGTGTTGCACATCACAGAGGAAACCCCAGTCCCTGACAAGAGGGTTCATATGTATGGGGAAAAAAGGCAGGAGGTGACCTTTCCCCCTTCACATGAGCTAAATGAGTTATGTGAAAAGGCTTGGGAATCTCCAGATAAAAAACTGCAGATTTCCAAACGGATGCTTATGGCGTATCCTTTCCCGCCAACGGACAGGTTACGCTGGGAATCCTCCCCTAGGGTGGACAAAGCTCTAACACGCTTATCCAAGAGGGTAGCCCTGCTGTCACAGGATACGGCCACCCTAAAAGATGCTGCGGATAGAAAGCAAGAGGGTACCCTGAAGTCCATTTACACACATTCAGGTACCTTACTAAGGCCGGCAATTGCGTCGGCCTGGGTATGTAGTGCTGTAGCAGCTTGGACGGATTCCTTATCTGAGGATCTGGATACCTTAGACAAGGATACTATATTAATGACCCTGGGGCATATAAAAGACGCTGTCCTGTATATGAGAGATGCTCAAAGAGACATTAGCCTACTGGGCTCTAGAATAAATGCAATGTCAATTTCTGCCAGAAGGGTCCTGTGGACTCGGCAATGGACAGGCGATGCCGACTCAAAGAGGCACATGGAGGTTTTACCTTACATACGTTCCCTCACAACCTAAGAAAGCACCGTATTACCAAATGCAGTCCTTTCGTTCACAAAGAGGCAAGAAAGTCCGAGGTGCGTCCTTTCTTGCCAGAGGCAAGGGTAGAGGAAAGAAGCTGCACAACACAGCTAGTTCCCAGGAACAGAAGTCCTCCCCGGCTTCCACTAAATCCACCGCATGACGCTGGGGCTCCACAGGCGGAGCTAGGCCCGGTGGGGGCGCGTCTCCGAAATTTCAGCCACAAGTGGGTTCACTCCCAGGTGGATCCCTGGGCAATAGAGATTGTGTCTCAGGGATACAAGCTGGAATTCGAGGAGATGCCCCCTCACCGATACCTCAAATCGGCCCTGCCAGCTTCCCCCTTGGAGAGGGAAATAGTGTTAGCTGTAATTCACAAATTGTATCTTCAGCAGGTGGTGGTCAAGGTTCCCCTCCTTCAACATGGAAAGGGTTATAATTCGGCCATGTTTGTGGTACCGAAACCGGACGGTTCGGTCAGACCCATATTGAATTTAAAATCCCTGAACATATACCTGAAAAGGTTCAAGTTCAAGATGGAATCGCTCAGAGCAGTCATCGCAAGCCTGGAAGGGGGGGATTTTATGGTGTCTCTGGACATAAAGGATGCATACCTTCATGTCCCCATTTATCCACCTCATCAGGCGTACCTCAGATTTGTGGTACAGAATTGTCATTACCAATTCCAGACGTTGCTGTTTGGTCTCTCCACGGCACCAAGAATATTTACCAAGGTAATGGTGGAAATGATGGTGCTCCTGCGAAAGCAGGGGGTCACAATTATCCCATACTTGGATGATCTCCTCATAAAGGCGAGGTCCAGAGAGCAGTTGCTGATCAGCGTAGCACACTCTTGGGAGGTGTTACAACAGCACAGCTGGATTCTAAATATTCCAAAGTCGCAGCTGATTCCTACGACGCGTCTGCCCTTCCTGGGCATGATTCTGGACACAGACCAGAAGAAGGTTTTTATCCCGACGGAGAAGGCGCAGGAACTCATGACACTGGTCAGAGACCTCTTAAAACCAAAACAGGTGTCGGTGCATCACTGCACGCGAGTCCTGGGAAAGATGGTGGCATCGTACGAGGCCATTCCCTTCGGCAGGTTCCATGCGAGGACCTTTCAATGGGATCTGTTGGACAAGTGGTCCGGATCACATCTACATATGCATCGGATGATCACCCTATCCCCCAGGGCCAGGGTGTCTCTTCTGTGGTGGCTGCAGAGTGCTCACCTTCTCGAGGGCCGTAGATTCGGCATTCAGGACTGGGTCCTGGTGAACACGGATGCAAGCCTCCGAGGGTGGGGGGCAGTCACACAGGGAAGAAATTTCCAAGGTCTTTGGTCAAGTCAGGAGACTTGCCTTCACATCAATATCCTGGAACTAAGGGCCATATACAACGCCCTAAGTCAAGCGGAGACCCTGCTTCGCGACCATTCGGTACTGATTCAGTCAGACAACATCACCGCAGTGGCTCATGTAAACCGCCAAGGCGGTACAAGGAGCAGGGTGGCGATGGCGGAAGCCACCAGAATTCTTCGCTGGGCGGAGAATCACGTAAGAGCACTGTCAGCAGTGTTCATTCCGGGAGTGGACAACTGGGAAGCAGACTTCCTCAGCAGGCACGACCTCCACCCGGGAGAGTGGGGACTTCATCAAGAAGTCTTTGCGCAGATTGCAAGTCGGTGGGAACTGCCACAGGTGGACATGATGGCATCCCGCCTCAACAAAAAGCTACAGAGGTATTGCGCCAGGTCAAGAGACCCTCAGGCGATAGCTGTAGACGCACTAGTGACACCGTGGGTGTTCCAGTCGGTTTATGTATTTCCTCCTCTTCCTCTCATACCCAAGGTGCTGAGAATCATAAGAAAAAGAGGAGTGAGAACAAGAACTCATTGTTCTGGATTGGCCAAGAAGGACTTGGTATCCAGAGTTGCAAGAAATGCTCACAGAGGACCCGTGGCCTCTGCCTCTAAGACAGGACCTGTTGCAACAGGGACCCTGTCTGTTCCAAGACTTACCGCGGCTGCGTTTGACGGCATGGCGGTTGAACGCCGGATCCTAGCAGAAAAAGGCATTCCGGATGAGGTTATTCCTACGCTGATAAAGGCTAGGAAAGATGTGACGGCTAAACATTATCACCGTATATGGTGAAAATATGTTGCTTGGTGTGAGGCCAGGAATGCCCCTACGGAGGAATTCCAGCTGGGCCGTTTCCTTCACTTCCTACAGTCGGGAGTGACTTTGGGCCTAAAATTGGGTTCCATTAAGGTCCAGATTTCGGCCCTATCCATTTTCTTTCAAAAAGAACTGGCTTCTCTTCCTGAAGTCCAGACGTTTGTAAAGGGAGTGCTGCATATTCAGCCTCCTTTTGTGCCTCCAGTGGCACCCTTGGGATCTTAACGTGGTGTTGAGTTTCCTGAAGTCACACTGGTTTGAGCCTCTCAAAACCGTGGAGTTAAAATTTCTCACCTGGAAGGTGGTCATGCTGTTAGCCTTGGCTTCAGCTAGGCGTGTGTCAGAATTAGCGGCTTTGTCACATAAAAGCTCCTATCTGGTTTTCCATATGGACAGGGCAGAATTGCGGACCCGTCCACAATTTCTGCCAAAAGTGGTGTCATCTTTTCATATGAACCAACCTATTGTGGTGCCTGTGGCTACTCGTGACTTGGAGGATTCCGAGTTACTAGATGTGGTCAGGGCTTTGAAGGTTTATGTAGCCAGAACGGCTAGAGTCAGGAAGACTGCGTCGTTGTTTATCCTGTATGCACCCAACAAGCTGGGTGCTCCTGCTTCAAAGCAAACTATTGCTCGCTGGATCTGTAACACGATTCAGCAGGCTCATTCTACGGCTGGATTGCCGTTTCCAAAATCAGTAAAAGCCCACTCCACCAGGAAGGTGGGATCTTCTTGGGCGGCTGCCCGAGGGGTCTCGGCATTACAGCTTTGCCGAGCGGCTACTTGGTCAGGTTCAAACACTTTTGCAAAGTTCTACAAGTTTGAAACCCTGGCTGAGGAGGACCTTGTGTTTGCTCATTCGGTGCTGCAGAGTCATCCGCACTCTCCCGCCCGTTTGGGAGCTTTGGTATAATCCCCATGGTCCTTACGGAGTCCCCAGCATCCACTAGGACGTTAGAGAAAATAAGATTTTACTTACCGGTAAATCTATTTCTCGTAGTCCGTAGTGGATGCTGGTCGCCCGTCCCTAGTGCTTCTTCTGCAATACTTTGGTTGCATCAGGGTTGATCTGATGCTTCGTTGTTGTTCATACTGTTAACTGGGTAAGTTTATCACAAGTTATACGGTGTGATTGGTGTGACTGGTATGAGTCTTGCCCTGGATTCCAAAATCCTTTCCTTGTACTGTCAGCTCTTCCGGGCACAGTTTCTCTAACTGAGGTCTGGAGGAGGGACATAGAGGGAGGAGCCAGAGCACACCAGTTTCCAAATTCTTTTTTAAAGTGCCCTGTCTCCTGCGGAGCCCGTCTATTCCCCATGGTCCTTACGGAGTCCCCAGCATCCACTACAGACTACGAGAAATAGATTTACCGGTTAGTAAAATCTTATTTTTGTACGGTCTACCTTTTTCATGTCGACCTTATGACCCCGTCGACCTTATGTCTGTCTAACATGTGGTGTCTATCTATTGACTGTCCAAATAGACACTATCTTTCATCCAACACTCGTATATGCTATATGAAGGACCATGTTGAACAGGTCAATTTTTGGGGGCTCCAGCCCCCAGGACCAGTGGCCTCTTTTCTCTTTTGTCACTATAATAACGCAGTATGTAATGTATAATTTCTCTAGGTACATTTTACTATGCGGAGAAGGCTTTCGAGGCCCAGAACTCAGATGAGATCTCTCTTTCAGTTGGGGTTGTTGTGGAAGTGATTGAGGAGTCTGACATTGGGTGGTGGCTTATCTGGTAAGTGCTCCTCCGTGATCTCATAACCTCTGATCCCTATCCATTTATGGGGGAAGTGTGTTTTATCCCTAGGAGTTCCAGGTTATTATTATTTATTTAATACTTATTAACCAATATTTATATAGCGCCAGCATATTCCAGTGCGCTTTACAAGTAGGAACAAAACAGTAATAAAACTAAACTGGGTTAATAACTAGGCTTGTCATAATATCCCTTTCATCAGGTTCTGTGGCTGGCTCAAAAATGGATGTCACCTGATTTTAATCAACCACAGAATCTGTATAAATCATAGGTGTCCCGAATTAAAGGGATATTATGGCAAGCCTAGTAATAACAGACAGACAAAAGATAAGAGGGCCCTGCTTGAAAGCTTACAATATATACAGTAGGACATATCATTATTACTTAATGGGCCTGATTCAGAGATTTACGGAAACTCAATATTTACATGAATCAACGTTAAGTTCCAAATTATTTTTATGGCTAATTGTATCTGTCCACTTGTAGATCTGAGTTCTATGATAAGTGAGCTGCTGACAAAGTGATATTTTTTGTCCCCTCTAGTTACAACGGAAGATTTGGCTACGTTCCGGCAATGTTCCTCAAGCCGTACAAAAATCCTCACCAGAACTTGCAGGTTACCTTCAACCAGGATAGATTTGGCTCCAGTTCGAATCTGTTCAAGGCTGTAAGCAATCTAGATATCAGTAATGGTCTCGCCCTGGACCAAAATGGGACCAGGGAGGCCGACAACCGTAGGGCCCGACTCCGCAGAATGAAGTCTAGATCTTTGACTGGTCTTGAAGACTTATCTGATTTATCTGCTCAGAATTTCAGCAAGTCCAGAAGAGAAGACAAGGTTTATGTGGAGAGGAGCAAGGAAGACACTGGGGATTTGAGACCTCCTTCAGCAGCAGAAAAGCCTGTGGGCCTGCACACACAGTACGTACTGCATGATTGCCACGGCTTGTGTACAGAAGATGGGATAGGGAGCCGAGCTGATCTCATGGATGGAAAAAAGAGGGCAGATTCCGGATTCGATTCAATACATTCATCGCCACGAATTTCAGTTTCTTCAGATAATGGCGGCTCTTCGCCACCCCCTGTGCCCCAGAGGCCTTCGCTGCAGGAGATACACTCTCGATGCACCACCATAACCAGGAAGGCTGTGATACAGCAAAATGTCTAAACCTTTGCTAAGGAATGAAACCAGGAACCCTACTTTCCATCTCTCACAGCTTTAGAACAGTCCCCCTCCTTCCATCTATGGAGATAAATGGTGTAATAGAACTGTTTTGCCTTAGTTTGGATCTAATAGGAAGGGTAGAGGCCTCAAATAAGTTCAAGTGACAACCACTTTCCCGGCTCAAATTTGTAGTATTTGTAGGATGAGCCATATATTTAGGTGTGTTCCGCCTTAATCCTGTGTAACAATATGGGGTAATTAGCTGGGTAGAGGGTTGTTTTGGTGCAGTGTTTAGGAGCTAAGTCATACTCCACGCACAACGTAAATAAATGAAACAGTGCTTTACTGTCAGCATAAATTCAGGAACAAAAATAATAAACAACTAGCCCATACAGGGCAACTAACTCACTTCTTGACCCCTCTCTATAGATGAGCATCTAATCTGCAAACCTAACACAAAGTCTCTCACAAAAGTCTCACACTCCGCTTCCTGCAGAGTAAGACAGGTATAGTTAGCCTAGCCTGGCCTGGCTTGACTGCCACATTTGCTCATACGTATTCAGTCCCGGCTTCCTTGCAGGTGATATAGGCTCCGGCCTACTCACAATCAGGCTCACTGTCTGCTAATGTACTGTACATCATCTTCAGTTGAGTTTGAATGGGTAGGACATGTGCAGACTCTCCTGTAAGCTGTCCTACTTAGTAAATACTGTATGTATTCATAATTAAAAAATAAATGAAATGTAATAGCTCATGTCTTATTTTAGTATTATTATAAACTTCCAAATCGTCAAAATGAGTGCTTATAATCAAACAATTAAAATAATAACATTGGATTGCAGGGATAGCCAATGCTGTTGTGCCCTGGGACCCCCTAGCTGAACCACACAGACATCACTAGCTCTCCCTCTTGTGCAGCAGTAGAACCAGGCTGCCAGAATGTGAGTAGGCAGAGACACAGGAGTATCAGGTTTCATGAGATATGGATGGAGCTTCCCAGAGGGATAGGAAGGGGGAGCTGTAAGTGACCCAGGAATCCCAGTTTCTCCTCTTTCCCATCTGGGTGTCAGGGTCCTGTATAACCTGTTATCTAATGTGAGCATTCTAGTCTAGAAACAGACACACAGTCCTCCTGTGTCCAGTGCCAGTGTGTAAGTAGTATAGAGGCTGCTGCTATTGCCTTTTTGCAAGTTAAAGTATAGATTTTATTTTTGTATGTGTATTTTAAGGTTATTTAAGATGTCTTTGTTCCACTACAAGAAAATGCTATGAAATACAGTGCCCATGCATTATTAAACTATTAGTTTAATCTAATATACACCATTGGTCTATATTTAATATACACAATCCATACCTCCCTCCATGACCCATTCCAGGAGGGACAAAATGCTCTCTACCTGGACTTCCTTCTTAATTTCTAATTGCAATCATCTCTGTTAAAATACTTTTCTTATCAGTTATATAGTTCAACACAGGTGGCGTTAATCATATATTAAGAAGGAAGTCTAGATAAAGAAAATATTGCCCCTCCTGGAATGGGTCATGTTGGTAGGTATGCACAATCTAATATACTCCACGCTTTTCCTGGGCTCCCCCAATTCTTGATCTGGCCCTGACTAGGGCCACACTGACCCATAAATTCATCCCTTGACACTTACTCTCTTCAGGGGCACTGAGATGGTAAGGGGTGGGTACTAATTATCTGGGACCCGGGATTGTTAGATGGGCCTAGCCCAGGTCATCTGCTATGTGGGACATGGTCCCCTTGTGTGGCTGCCTGTGCACCCTGTGCGGTTGCCTGTGCACCCTGTACAGTTGTGAGGAGGAGGGGACATTAGGGCGAGGGGCAGTGGCGGATTTAAATGGGGGCGGAAAGGGCGATCACCCCCCCTACACCTGCCCCGCAGATTTGAGAAGCCAGACGCCAGGTAGGGACGGCCGGGTGCACTCCTGTACATTACTTCCGCCTGTCACAGTTGAGACGATGGTGATCACCTGCAGCAGCACTGACTGACAGTAGTGTCAGACTCAGACTGTCAATGCGAGACCATCACTGCCTGCAGCCGCTGAGAGACTGAGAGCAAGGTGCCGCTGCGCAGAGGCAGTGCACTGCCTCGGTGCAGCGGCGCATTGCTCTCAGCACAGGATGTGCCAATGCTGTTCGCCCCATTGTTCTCCCTCTGGACGCGGCAGTAGGCTGAACGGCAATACTGAATGCACTATTGAAGATTTGCTGGCCGCGACTACTGGGTATGACCGACGCGGCGCGAAATACCGCAAGACTTCCGCAACAGTATTTCAGCTTCAGAGACTGCTGAGGTGATCTCCATTGTGGTGTACTAAATGCTGTCTCGAATTTCCTCAGGGCACAATTGTGAATAGTTTTTTTGCCACTGACAGCTGTCTTTTGTGATCTTTAACAGGACACTCTTGTGTTTTGTTTTGCTTTGTTTTGTTTTGTTTTCTTGAAGGTAACATACATTTCCCTATACCAATTGTTTTTATTACATTTTAATGAAAAATTAAAGATTTATTTGACATTTTTTTCATGTGTTTTTCTAAATATATGGGCAATGTTGTGTCTTATATATATATATATACACACACACATACATACACAAGTTCTATTAATTTATTCTGATATATATTTTTACGTCTACACATGTGTGTGTGTGTGTGTGTGTGTGTGTGTGTGTGTGTGTGTGTGTGTGTGTGTATCTATCTATACATCTATCTGTATGTATATATATATATATATATATATATATATACAGCACCATGGTCGGCCCTCCTGAGCTTACTCAATAGATGCCTGGGTGCCCTCCCGGATGTATCTACACCACAACATACTTTCCATAGTGAAGGCGGCACTCACAGGTCTTGCAATGAAATTAACTACTACCCACAGGTCTGATCTGATCAGACCTGTGGGTAGTAGTTAATTTCCTTGCAAGACCTGTGAGTGCCGCCTTCACTATGGAGAGTATATATATATATATATATATATATATATATAGCGGTGAATGAGGGCGGCAATCCGAGGCTATCTTACCAAAGCAATTGATGCTTTATTGTGCTCTCAGTGTTTCGGGGCATGCCCTCATTCACCGCTATTGCTATTATTGGAGGGACCCCCCACAGGAAGGCACACAATCAAGTACCTAATTTGTCCATGAGATGACTGCAGCAGTGTGGGTGTGCCGGATTATTTGGAGATATATACATATATATATTTAAATATAAAAGTATACATAGTATATATGGATACATGGGGACTGCGTGGCAGTGATACTGTATATGGTGAATTGGTACTTACTGTAGCTTAGTGACCACAAATAAATGACACATGGGATATTTATTGTAATTGCTTATTCTGGGCATTTATAGCGTGTATAGGTAGCCTGTGGTAAAATACGTATATATAGTTTTTTATATATATATTTTTTTTTTATTCTTCAATATTGAAAACATGAGGGGCATAACTAAGTGGGAGGAGCTTTGATTAGAGAGGAGGAGTCATAATTATTAAAAAAAAAAAACCCCTAAAGGTAAAGTCTAGATCCGCCCCTGGTGGGGGGAGGAGAGTGCACTCAAGAGTCTCTCCCCATAGGTGCCAGCTGCTGTGGGAAGGGCCCTCTCTCCTGCAGATCTCATTCATCCTCCACATTCACTTCCACCACCCCAGCAGCATCCAGACAGGGAATTGGAGGACCGCAGCAAATGCCCTCAGGGCTCTCTGTTTATTCCTGCTCTGGGGTACATAAAGCAGATCTTGGAGCAATTGAGGAGGTCAGTGTGCCCCCTTCAGGGCTGGAGCCCGGAGGCGACTGCCTTCCATTGTTTCCTGTAGTTACGCCCCTGTGTTCATTCACAGGCTCAACAGATGTCAATTTTAGAAACCTCACCCAGCTGCCAAGTCGGCTCCTTCAGGAGTATTATCTCTTTCAAGGGTGAAAGGGCTGAAATACTACATTCAGAGGGTGTGTCACCTTTATTTGTATAATACTATTTATCCTGTGAACCTCTCTCCTTAGGTACACACCAGATGGTGCATTCTTTGTAGGGGGAATCACATTTTTATTAAAATTCAAATTAAAATTATGTTTTAAATCTAGTAATCTATACATTGAACAAAACTTTTTTCTTTCTAATGAATGCGCCAGAAAAGGGTCTCTTCTTTCTTGGTTTTTTTATGGACTTACCAGTAGGATTCTACTGAAACCCATGGTGCACCGCCAACACTCTAAAATTTGACAATACAATCAGCATAAAATACTGGAACGTTGGTTACAATTATCTTTCTGAAAATCATCTCCAGTGCTGAAGCACACCCATATTACTATGAATGAGATTTGATGGCTGCCACAAGGTGATTATACAACTGTTACCTGGGAGATATATTTATACTTTTTACCAGAATCCGAAATCAGTTAATTCAAGCACATAATTCCGGTGTTCTATGCTTAACACTATATTGAGCCAATGGTAATTCAGTCTGAAGGTTAGTTGTAAATACAGTCTCCATTAGTAAATTAGGATATTCCTGCGCGATCCTCTCAGACCATGCTCGTTTCCTACAAGATCACCCACCATATCATGCTAGGCAGTACCCCATTGGCTGCTGGAATTCAGGGCTACTGAGGAGTATATGCAGCTAATGGGTGAAATGCGTCTCCTTCTGATGTCATCATACCCCCTAGGGAGAGAAGAACCATCTGACAAAACAACCTGTGCACCAAGTTACACATATACGGCAACATATACAGTAATGCAATGACAATCTCGGATGCCCGCTGCCAACGGAATGCTAATGCAACTATACGCCCGTGTTCAGAGTTCTACCCATCTATGCGATGGCACCGCCCCATTTTTACACCCGCACCGCTATCATCAGCATCTACAGCTCCCCCGTGCTATGTGCAGGAGATATGTCTGAGTTTGGCGTTTGCCATAGGTACGCACCATTCAGAATAGGACGAAACTCTGGCTACACGCCCACAGAACGTTTCTCTTCCATGCGATTGCTTGTTGAAGTCAAGTTGACACCCAGTAACGCCCAGAGAAAAGTCCAAGATGCATATGGGTCAATATCGCTTGTAAATACTGAGATTCAACATGTGTATTTCATACAGGGTCGCCAAGAGCCGAACAGGGCCCAGGTCCTGGGGGCGTGGCCACATCAGAAAGGCATGGCCTTGCCACGTCTAACAACAACAAAAAATACCAATGTGCTGCATGCTCCAAAGCAGCATTGAAAGGGAACATTTGTTCCCCTCAGCAGCTGACCCGGGCCCCCACCGGACCCCTCCAACAAGCCTGGGCAATCAGTAACGCACGCACCCTCTCGGCGGGTGTGGTATAACTTGCCGGTGGCTGGGTTCCCGTTGCCCAGCATACCGGCGCTGGGATCCCGACCGTCGGAATGCCGGCAGCGAGGCGATCGCAAATGAGCCCCTTGTGGGCTTGCTGCGCTCGCCACGCTGCGGGCAGGGGGATCGTGGACCCCCAAGAGGAAGAATAGGTGTCGGTATGCCAGGTTGTCAGGATTCCGGCATCAGTATACTGTGCGCCGGGATCCCAACAGCCGGCATACTGAATACCACCCCTCTCGGTGGCCCTGATTTCATATGCCTGGACTCATATGGCCATACTTGCCTACCTGACCCTCTCCATGAGGGAGAAAATGCTCTGTTCCTGGACTTTCCTGGTAATGTATGATTGCCATCACCTGTGGTGAAACACCTTTCTTATCAATTAACTAGCTCACCACAGGTGATGGCAATCATACATTACCAGGAAAGTCCAGGAACAGAGCATTTTCTCCCTCATGGAAATGGTCAGGTAGGCAAGTATGCATATGGCCCATGTGACAACCTGACCCTGAGAGATACAATCATTATTTTCCTTAGCAGCCACACATGGTAATAGGGTCTGACCCTGACCCATACAGGAAGGCATTTGCCAAAATACCAAATATCTATAATTATTATTTTTCTGTCACCAGCTGGAAGTGACAAACACCAGGGAAGATACCTACCCTTCCCATAATCTTGACCAGTATCTGTTGGAAACCACCTAGAAGCTTTAAGTTTAATTTATCTGTTTGTCAGTGTTAGGACATTATGTAACATTTCATTAATTTAATTTAATTTTTTTCTTAATTCAATGTAAAAGGTAATTATTCCAAAACATTACTTGTGAGACACACAGTAACAGTGCTGGTTAGGGGAATTATACATGCAGAGTCTGCAAAGCTTTCCTGTTAGGTAATTATTGTGTGGCAGTTATTACTGCGATTGCTGGTTACCACGGTCCTTAAAAATGTGCCCATTTGGGGATTTATCAAGCAGTGATTTATTTGCCATGTATTTGGGCGGCCCCCTTCCTCTTCCTCTAGGGATTGTGATGTTAGTGTATTAGAATGCTTAATATTTGTAGATACTCCCTTACTAATCTGTGTAAGCCTGAATCTTCAGTGATGGTCCCTAGGACCAGGGGGATGCTGGGAAGTGGGTGGTCCAGTGTGCAGTGTGCCTGGAGTTGGTGATGGAATAAACAGCACAGCAGTGAACTCACATGTCTCTGTGTCCTTATGACTGGATTTACAAACATATGAACAAAGCATGGTGTCAGAAGAAATTTAACTTGGACTGCTAGTGCTCTCAGAGTGTGAAAGAATCCTGCAGCAGTCTGTGGCTGTGATACTCAGTGTCTGCAAAGCCTGCCGTGTGCTCCTATCTTCAAACCGTGAGTAACCATGGATAAACTAGCTCCTCCAACCGGCATGCTGATGTCTGGTAACTTGTTTGAAAAAAAGATTTAAGCAAAGGTTTAATATATATCTTGCTGCATGTGGAGCTGATACAGAGGCTGACAAAACGAAGGCATCCATTTTCCTCCATGTGATAGGAGAGGATGTGCTGGACATTTATAATAGTTTTCAGTCTGCTGAGGGGCAGAATATGGTGCTATCTTCTATAATGCAAAAGTTTGAAGATTACTTTGTGCCAAGGAAAAATGTGACATATGAAAGATATAAGTTTTTCACATGTGATCAGAAGTGTGTAGATGGATTTGATCAGTATGTTACAGAGCTGCAATCACTCAGTAAAACCTGTGAGTTTGGTGATTTAAAGGATTCACTGATTAGAGATCGTATAGTCTGTGGAATACCTGATAATGGACTCAGAGAGAGACTGCTAAGAGAGCAAGACCTAACACTAGACAAGGCAGTGACTATGTGTAGATCTGCAGAAATAACTAGATTTCAAGCCAAAACGTTACACCAGAAAGTTGTCGCAGATTTGTTTGATTGTAATGGGAAAACGTACATTGTCGTGACTGATTATTACTCTAACTACCCTGAGGTGAAGACACTACATACAACTACTAGTAAAGCCGTAATCAATTGCATGAAGTCAATCTTTGCAAGGCATGGTGTTCCTATGGAAGTGTTCACTGACAATGGTCCTCAGTTTTCCAGTGCTGAATTTAGACAATTTGCTGATGAGTGGGAATTTGTCCATACTACGTCAAGTCCCCACTATCCACGCTCAAATGGGTTGGTGGAAAGTTCAGTAAAAACTGTAAAGAGTCTCATGAAAAAAGCTAAAGAAGGTAAAGAAGATTTCTACAAAAGTATTTTAATCTACCGCAGTACACCTTTACAGAATGGACTTTCTCCTGCACAAATGCTGATGGGAAGGAGGATTAGAGCAAATCTCCCGATACATGATGAACTGCTTAATACACATAACTCAGCGTTGGTCAGACTGAGTAAGGAACATCAACAGGTGAAACAGAAACTGTTCCATGACAGGCGAGCAAAAAGCTTATCTGATCTAAAATTGGGTGACCAAGTCCGTCTCAGAGATCACGAGAAAGGTATTTGGGTGCAAAAAGGTATTGTGCAAGCACAAGTAGCACCAAGATCTTATACTATACGTACAGAGCATGGAACAGAAGTAAGAAGAAATCGAGTGGATTTAAGATCTCAACCTAACCATAATGAAGACAACATGACTGAAGAATACCCTTCATCTGACATGTATGATGATCCTGATAATGGTGAACAAACCACGATTCTAGAAAGGTCCAACATGGTCGATGAAACGCAGACTGTGTATGAAAGACCCAAATGGGAAATACGCAGACCTGACTCATTGAAACGTGTTAGATGATGTTCTTAATATGATGTTGTTAATTGTTGCATTGAAGCGTACAGGGCTTATCTTTAAAGAAAAGAGGATGTGATGTTAGTGTATTAGAATGCTTAATATTTGTAAACACTCCCTTACTAATATGTGTAAGCCTGAATATTCAGTGATGGTCCCTGGGACCAGGGGGATGCTGGGAAGTGGGTGGTCCAGTGTGCAGTGTGCCTGGAGTTGGTGATGGAATAAACAGCACAGCAGTGAACTCACATGTCTCTGTGTCCTGATGACTGGATTTACAAACATATGAACAAAACAGGGATCAGGTTCCAGACTGTGTACTTATATACATATACATATTTTGCCTTATACTGCACAGGACTATGGTCTATTTTCTACAGTACATTGCTGTTACTAATCTGGTACAATGTCATGTATGCACTAGCAGTATTTACTATATGTATTTATGAAGGGGCCCAGACCATGCACTCTCTAATAGTTGGGCAAACTAATGGCTGGCCACACCCCTTCTGGATACTGGCCACACCCCTAAACATGCACCCGTACTACTGCATTCGCCTGGTGGGCCCCTCATGCCCCAGCCTGACACTGGCTTCATACGTGCACGCAGGGGGGGTTCCGAGTACCTGGAAACCCCCCCTGCCCGACAATCCATCAGCGCAGCGGACTATTTTTTTTAATTTTATTTTTTTATTGAGTAGAGTGCAGGCAGTTCTGACCGTGGCATGGCAGAGCTGCCATGACAATCCGCTTACTGAATGTAAGGGTAGCTGCAGCGCGCAGCTCCTCTCATTCATTTCCACTTCCCCTGGAGCTGGGCAGGCCGGGTGAGAGGCAGCGACTGTCTCCCTTGACTCTGGTGACGGTGAGTGTCTGGCCATGTGTAGGGGAGTGCCGGCGGTAGCGGGAGAGGGGGGGCAGCAGGCATCTATAATATATGAAGCTGGCTTGCTCAGCACTTTCTGATGCCCTGGCAGCTTGCGGGGGATGGGGGATGGAATGGGGGGGGGGGGGGGGGGGAGATGTCTATAATAAATGATGGTGGCAGTGTTTTATTTTCATGTGAATGTGTATATAAGCGTGTTATGTGTACTGTATATGTGTGTTTTTATGCTGTGTGTGTATGCATCCTATATGTGGGTTTATGCTGTGTGTATGTATGCTGTGTGTGTAGGGTGTGTATGCATCCTATATGTGTGCATGTTCTGTGTGTTTGTAAGCATGCTGGGTGTAGGTATGTTATGTTCATGTGTCACACACACACATACAAGGTAAAAAAAAAAAAAAAAAACACGGGTGTATATATGTATGTGGATGTGTGTGTAAAAATAAAAATAAAAATAAAAATATATATATATACTAGCTGGAGTACCCGGCGTTGCCCCGGATTTTAAGAATGTTTGTTTACAAAAATGAATGTAAATATTAAACACGCAGTATAAATAACATATTATAAAAAAGCATGGAAAATGTTATACACATCAATACACTGAAAACCCAATGTGCTGCTGGGGGACCGTGCTACTTCCACTATATAACTCTCATGTCACAGCCCCTGTCCCATGCAGCCCTGTCATCCTGACATATCATGCATGTCCTGATATACTCTGTGCTGCTAGGGGTGCTAGGGGGCGTGTTACCCCCACAGTGTTTGTTCCCAAAGTTTAAGTCATATGTGTAGCAAGTTTGGTGTAAATTGCTGCAAGCATTCCAGAGTTATGCTGTCTGCTAAAAAAAAAAAAACACTCTATGCTGCTGCCTCAACCCTAGAGGTGCTAGTGGTGTGTTACCCCCACAGTGCTTGTTCCCAGAGTGTAAGTAATATGTGTAGCAAGTTTGGTGTAAATTGCTCCAGGCATTCCAGAGTTATGCTGTCTGCTGAAAACCTCTGTGCTGCTGCCTCAACCCTAGGGATGTCTTACCCTCGCAGTGTTTGTTCCCAGCTTGTAGGTCATATGTGTAGAAAGTTTGTTGTAAATTGGTCTATGCCAGTGGTTTCCAAACTTATTGGAATCACGGCGCCCTAGAGTATCAGAATTTTTTTCACGGCACCCCTAGGCCAAAAATTTCTTATTGAGAAATTTAGAAAGAAATATTAAATTAAGTAAATTGTGTTTATATGTCATCCTTAGGCTCAATTGTGTGGTGAGGGACAAGATTTGCTTCTGTTTGTCCCCATATTTTATGACTGACAGCTACTGGCACTAGTTTTGCCTATTATATTGACCATAAATAATTTGAATTGGTCCTGGAACACCAACCCAGGGCACCCCTGCAAGTGTCCCGACGCACCCCAGAGAGCCACGGCACACAGTTTGGGAACCACTGGTGAAGTTATGCTGTCTCCTGAAATTCTCTGTGCTGCTGTCCCACCCCTAGAGGTGGTAGGGGTGTATAACCCCCACCGAGTTTGTTCCCAGATTGTAAGTAGTGATGTGCACCGGAAATTTTTCGGGTTTTGTGTTTTGGTTTTGGATTCGGTTCCGCGGCCGTGTTTTGGATTCGGACGCGTTTTGGTTAAACCTCCCTGAAATTTTTTTCTCAGATTCGGGTGTGTTTTAGATTCAGGTGTTTTTTTACAAACACCCCTCAAAAACAGCTTAAATCATAGAATTTGGGGGTCATTTTGATCCCATAGTATTATTAACCTCAATAACCATAATTTCCACTCATTTCCAGTCTATTCTAAACACCTCACAATATTATTTTTAGTCCTAAAATTTGCACCGAGGTCGCTGGATGACTAAGCTAAGCGACCCAAGTGGCGACACAAACACCTGGCCCATCTAGGAGTGGCACTGCAGTGTCAGACAGGATGGCAGATTTAAAAAATAAATAGTCTCCAAACAGCACATGATGCAAAGAAAAAAAGAGGTACACCAAGGTCGCTGGATGGCTAAGCTAAGCGACCCAAGTGGCCGACACAAACACCTGGCCCATCTAGGAGTGGCACTGCAGTGTCAGACAGGATGGCACTTAAAAAAATAGTCCCCAAACAGCACATGATGCAAAGATAAATTAAAGAAAAAAGAGGTGCAAGATGGAATTGTCCTTGGCCCCTTCCACCCACCCTTATGTTGTATAAACAGGACATGCACACTTTAACAAACCCATCATTTCAGCGACAGGGTCTGCCACACGACTGTGACTGAAATGACTGGTTGGTTTGGGCCCCCACCAAAAAAGAAACAATCAATCTCTCCTTGCACAAACTGGCTCTACAGAGGCAAGATGTCCACCTCCTCCTCATCGTCCGATTCCTCACCCCTTTCACTGTGTACATCCCCCTCCTCACAGAGTATTAATTCGTCCCCACTGGAATCCACCATCTCAGGTCCCTGTGTACTTTCTGGAGGCAATTGCTGGTGAATGTCTCCACGGAGGAATTGATTATAATTCATTTTGATGAACATCATCTTCTCCACATTTTCTGGAAGTAACCTCGTACGCCGATTGCTGACAAGGTGAGCGGCTGCACTAAACACTCTTTCGGAGTACACACTGGAGGGGGGGCTACTTAGGTAAAATAAAGCCAGTTTGTGCAAGGGCCTCCAAATTGCCTCTTTTTCCTGCTAGTATATGTACGGACTGTCTGACGTGCCTACTTGGATGCGGTCACTCATATAATCCTCCACCATTCTTTCAATGGTGACAGAATCATATGCAGTGACAGTAGACGACATGTCAGTAATCGTTGGCAGGTCCTTCAGTCCGGACCAGATGTCAGCACTCGCTCCAGACTGCCCTGCATCACTGCCAGCGGGTGGGCTCGGAATTCTTAGCCTTTTCCTCGCAGCCCCAGTTGCGGGAAAATGTGAAGGAGGAGCTGTTGACGGGTCACGTTCCGCTTGACTTGACAAGTGTCTCACCAGCAGGTCTTTGCACCTCTGCAGACTTGTGTCTGCCGGAAAGAGAGATACAACGTAGGCTTTAAACCTAGGATCGAGCACGGTGGCCAAAATGTAGTGCTCTGATTTCAGCAGATTGACCACCCGTGAATCCTGGTAAAGCGAATGAAGGGTTCCATCCACAAGTCCCACATACCTAGCGGAATCGCTCCGTTTTAGCTCCTCCTTCAATCTCTCCAGCTTCTTCTCCAAAAGCCTGATGAGGGGAATGACCTGACTCAGGCTGGCAGTGTCTGAACTGACTTCACGTGTGCAAGTTCAAAGGGTTGCAGAACCTTGCACAACGTTGAAATCATTCTCCACTGCGCATGAGTCAGGTGCATTCCCCCTCCTTTGCCTATATCGTAGGCAGATGTATAGACTTGAATGGCCTTTTGCTGCTCCTCCATCCTCTGAAGCATATAGAGGGTTGAATTCCACCTTGTTACCACCTCTTGCTTCAGATGATGGCGGTGCAGGTTCAGGAGTGTTTGCTGATGCTCCAGTCTTCGGCACGCGGTGGTTGAATGCCGAAAGTGGCCCGCAATTCTTCGGGCCCCCGACAGCATCTCTTACATGCCCATTTCGTTTTTTAAATAATTCTGCACCACCAAATTCAATGTATGTGCAAAACATGGGATGTGCTGGAATTTGCCCACATGTAATGCACGCACATTATTGGTGGCGTTGTCCGATGTCACAAATCCCCAGGAGAGTCCAATTGGGGTAAGCCATTCTGCGATGATGTTCCTCAGTTTCCGTAAGAGGTTGTCAGCTGTGTGCCTCTTATGGAAAGCAGTGATACAAAGCGTAGCCTGCCTAGGAACGGCGTTTGCGAGATGCTGCTACTGGTGCCGCCGCCGCTGTTCTTGTTGCGGGAGGCAATACATCTACCCAGTGGGCTGTCACAGTCATATAGTCCTGAGTCTGCCCTGCTCCACTTGTCCACATGTCCGTGGTTAAGTGGACATTGGGTACAACTGCATTTTTTAGGACACTGGTGACTCTTTTTCTGAGGTCTGTGTACATTCTCGGTATCGCCTGCCTAGAGAAGTGGAACCTAGATGGTATTTGGTACCGGGGACACACTAACTCAATAAATTCTCTAATTCCCTGTGAATTAACGGTGGATACCGGACACACATTTAACACCACCCAGGCTGCCAAGGCCTGAGTTATCTGCTTTGCAGCAGGATGACTGCTGTGATATTTCATCTTCATCGCAAAGGACTGTTGGACAGTCAATTGTTTACTGGAAGTAGTACAAGTGGTCTTCCGACTTCCCCTCTGGGATGACGATCGACTCCCAACAGCAACAACAGCAGCGCCAGCAGCAGTAGGCGTTACACTCAAGCATGCATCGGAGGAAGCCCAGGCAGGAGAGGACTTGTCAGACTTGCCAGTGACATGGCCTGCAGGACTATTGGCTTTCCTGTCTAAGGAGGAAATTGACACTGAGGGAGTTGGTGGTGTGGTTTGCAGGAGCTTGGTTACAAGAGGAAGGGATTTAGTTGTCAGTGGACTGCTTCCGCTGTCACTCAAAGTTTTTAAACTTGTCAATGACTTCTGATGAATGCGCTCCAGGTGACGTATAAGGGAGGATGTTCCTAGGTGGTTAACGTCCTTACCCCTACTTATTACAGCTTGACAAAGGCAACACACAGCTCAGCTTGACACCTGCTGTCCGCATTCTGTTAAAATAATTCCACACCGTAGAGGTGATTTTTTTTTAGTAATTTGACCAGGCATGTCAATGGCCATATTCGTCCCACGGACAACAGGTGTCTCCCCGGGTGCCTGACTTAAACAAACCACCTCACCATCAGAATCCTCCTTGTCAATTTCCTCCTCAGCGCCAGCAACACCCATATCCTCATCCTGGTGTACTTCAACAGTGACATCTTCAATTTGACCATCAGGAACTGGACTGCGGGTGCTCCTTCCAGCACTTGCAGGGGACGTGCAAATGGTGGAAGGCGACACCTCTTCCCGTCCAGTGTTGGGAAGGTCAGGCATCGCAACCGACACAATTGGACTCTCCTTGGGGATTTGTGATTTAGAAGAACGTACAGTTCTTTGCTGTGCTTTTGCCAGCTTAAGTCTTTTCATTTTTCTAGCGGAAGGATGAGTGCTTCCATCCTCAGTTGACGCTGAACCACTAGCCATGAACATAGGACAGGGCCTCAGCCGTTCCTTGCCACTCTGTGTCGTAAATGGCATATTGGCAAGTTTACACTTCTCCTCAGACGCTTTTAATTTTGATTTTTGGGTCATTTTACTGAACTTTTGTTTTTTTAATTTTACATGCTCTCTACTATGACATTGGGAATCGGCCTTGGCAGACAACGTTGATGGCATTTCATCGTCTCGGCCATGACTAGTGGCAGCAGCTTCAGCATGAGATGGAAGTGGATCTTGATCTTTCCCTATTTTACCCTCCACATTTTTGTTCTCCATTTTTTAATGTGTGGAATTATATGCCAGTAATATATATCAATAGCAATGGCCTACTGTACCGTACTGCTATATATATATTGGTGGTCAGCAAAATTCTGCACTGTCCTCCTACTATATACTGCGCACAACTAAAATGCAGCACAGGTATGGATGGATAGTATACTTGACGACACAGAGGTAGAGCAGTGGACTACTGTACCGTACTGCTATATATATACTGGTGGTCAGCAAAATTCTGCACTGTCCTGCTACTATATACTAACTGCGCACAACTAAAATGCAGCACAGGTATGGATGGATAGTATACTTGACGACACAGAGGTAGAGCAATGGACTACTGTACCGTACTGCTATATATATATATATATATATATATATATATATATATTAGAGATGAGCGCCTGAAATTTTTCGGGTTTTGTGTTTTGGATTTGGGTTCGGTTCCGCGGCCGTGTTTTGGGTTCGAACGCGTTTTGGCAAAACCTCACCGAATTTTTTTTGTCGGATTCGGGTGTGTTTTGGATTCGGGTGTTTTTTTCAAAAAACACTAAAAAACAGCTTAAATCATAGAATTTGGGGGTCATTTTGATCCCAAAGTATTATTAACCTCAAAAACCATAATTTACACTCATTTTCAGTCTATTCTGAATACCTCACACCTCACAATATTATTTTTAGTCCTAAAATTTGCACCGAGGTCGCTGTGTGAGTAAGATAAGCGACCCTAGTGGCCGACACAAACACCGGGCCCATCTAGGAGTGGCACTGCAGTGTCACGCAGGATGTCCCTTCCAAAAAACCCTCCCCAAACAGCACATGACGCAAAGAAAAAAAGAGGCGCAATGAGGTAGCTGTGTGAGTAAGATTAGCGACCCTAGTGGCCGACACAAACACCGGGCCCATCTAGGAGTGGCACTGCAGTGTCACGCAGGATGTCCCTTCCAAAAAACCCTCCCCAAACAGCACATGACGCAAAGAAAAAAAGAGGCGCAATGAGGTAGCTGACTGTGTGAGTAAGATTAGCGACCCTAGTGGCCGACACAAACACCGGGCCCATCTAGGAGTGGCACTGCAGTGTCACGCAGGATGTCCCTTCCAAAAAACCCTCCCCAATCAGCACATGATGCAAAGAAAAAGAAAAGAAAAAAGAGGTGCAAGATGGAATTGTCCTTGGGCCCTCCCACCCACCCTTATGTTGTATAAACAAAACAGGACATGCACACTTTAACCAACCCATCATTTCAGTGACAGGGTCTGCCACACGACTGTGACTGATATGACGGGTTGGTTTGGACCCCCCCCAAAAAAAGAAGCAATTAATCTCTCCTTGCACAAACTGGCTCTACAGAGGCAAGATGTCCACCTCATCTTCACCCTCCGATATATCACCGTGTACATCCCCCTCCTCACAGATTATCAATTCGTCCCCACTGGAATCCACCATCTCAGCTCCCTGTGTACTTTGTGGAGGCAATTGCTGCTGGTCAATGTCTCCGCGGAGGAATTGATTATAATTCATTTTAATGAACATCATCTTCTCCACATTTTCTGGATGTAACCTCGTACGCCGATTGCTGACAAGGTGAGCGGCGGCACTAAACACTCTTTCGGAGTACACACTTGTGGGAGGGCAACTTAGGTAGAATAAAGCCAGTTTGTGCAAGGGCCTCCAAATTGCCTCTTTTTCCTGCCAGTATAAGTACGGACTGTGTGACGTGCCTACTTGGATGCGGTCACTCATATAATCCTCCACCATTCTATCAATGTTGAGAGAATCATATGCAGTGACAGTAGACGACATGTCCGTAATCGTTGTCAGGTCCTTCAGTCCGGACCAGATGTCAGCATCAGCAGTCGCTCCAGACTGCCCTGCATCACCGCCAGCGGGTGGGCTCGGAATTCTGAGCCTTTTCCTCGCACCCCCAGTTGCGGGAGAATGTGAAGGAGGAGATGTTGACAGGTCGCGTTCCGCTTGACTTGACAATTTTGTCACCAGCAGGTCTTTCAACCCCAGCAGACCTGTGTCTGCCGGAAAGAGAGATCCAAGGTAGGCTTTAAATCTAGGATCGAGCACGGTGGCCAAAATGTAGTGCTCTGATTTCAACAGATTGACCACCCGTGAATCCTTGTTAAGCGAATTAAGGGCTGCATCCACAAGTCCCACATGCCTAGCGGAATCGCTCCCTTTTAGCTCCTTCTTCAATGCCTCCAGCTTCTTCTGCAAAAGCCTGATGAGGGGAATGACCTGACTCAGGCTGGCAGTGTCTGAACTGACTTCACGTGTGGCAAGTTCAAAGGGCATCAGAACCTTGCACAACGTTGAAATCATTCTCCACTGCACTTGAGACAGGTGCATTCCACCTACTATATCGTGCTCAATTGTATAGGCTTGAATGGCCTTTTGCTGCTCCTCCAACCTCTGAAGCATATAGAGGGTTGAATTCCACCTCGTTACCACTTCTTGCTTCAGATGATGGCAGGGCAGGTTCAGTAGTTTTTGGTGGTGCTCCAGTCTTCTGTACGTGGTGCCTGTACGCCGAAAGTGTCCCGCAATTTTTCTGGCCACCGACAGCATCTCTTGCACGCCCCTGTCGTTTTTTTAAAAATTCTGCACCACCAAATTCAAGGTATGTGCAAAACATGGGACGTGCTGGAATTTGCCCATATTTAATGCACACACAATATTGCTGGCGTTGTCCGATGCCACAAATCCACAGGAGAGTCCAATTGGGGTAAGCCATTCCGCGATGATCTTCCTCAGTTGCCGTAAGAGGTTTTCAGCTGTGTGCGTATTCTGGAAAGCGGTGATACAAAGCGTAGCCTGCCTAGGAAAGAGTTGGCGTTTGCGAGATGCTGCTACTGGTGCCGCCGCTGCTGTTCTTGCGGCGGGAGTCCATACATCTACCCAGTGGGCTGTCACAGTCATATAGTCCTGACCCTGCCCTGCTCCACTTGTCCACATGTCCGTGGTTAAGTGGACATTGGGTACAGCTGCATTTTTTAGGACACTGGTGACTCTTTTTCTGAGGTCTGTGTACATTTTCGGTATCGCCTGCCTAGAGAAATGGAACCTAGATGGTATTTGGTACCGGGGACACAGTACCTCCAACAAGTCTCTAGTTGGCTCTGCAGTAATGATGGATACCGGAACCACGTTTCTCACCACCCAGGATGCCAAGGCCTCAGTTATCCGCTTTGCAGTAGGATGACTGCTGTGATATTTCATCTTCCTCGCAAAGGACTGTTGAACAGTCAATTGCTTACTGGAAGTAGTACAAGTGGGCTTACGACTTCCCCTCTGGGATGACCATCGACTCCCAGCGGCAACAACAGCAGCGCCAGCAGCAGTAGGCGTTACACGCAAGGATGCATCGGAGGAATCCCAGGCAGGAGAGGACTCGTCAGAATTGCCAGTGACATGGCCTGCAGGACTATTGGCATTCCTGGGGAAGGAGGAAATTGACACTGAGGGAGTTGGTGGGGTGGTTTGCGTGAGCTTGGTTACAAGAGGAAGGGATTTACTGGTCAGTGGACTGCTTCCGCTGTCACCCAAAGTTTTTGAACTTGTCACTGACTTATTATGAATGCGCTGCAGGTGACGTATAAGGGAGGATGTTCCGAGGTGGTTAACGTCCTTACCCCTACTTATTACAGCTTGACAAAGGGAACACACGGCTTGACACCTGTTGTCCGCATTTCTGGTGAAATACCTCCACACCGAAGAGCTGATTTTTTTGGTATTTTCACCTGGCATGTCAACGGCCATATTCCTCCCACGGACAACAGGTGTCTCCCCGGGTGCCTGACTTAAACAAACCACCTCACCATCAGAATCCTCCTGGTCAATTTCCTCCCCAGCGCCAGCAACACCCATATCCTCCTCATCCTGGTGTACTTCAACACTGACATCTTCAATCTGACTATCAGGAACTGGACTGCGGGTGCTCCTTCCAGCACTTGCAGGGGGCGTGCAAATGGTGGAAGGCGCATGCTCTTCACGTCCAGTGTTGGGAAGGTCAGGCATCGCAACCGACACAATTGGACTCTCCTTGTGGATTTGGGATTTCGAAGAATGCACAGTTCTTTGCTGTGCTGCTTTTGCCAGCTTGAGTCTTTTCATTTTTCTAGCGAGAGGCTGAGTGCTTCCATCCTCATGTGAAGCTGAACCACTAGCCATGAACATAGGCCAGGGCCTCCGCCGTTCCTTGCCACTCCGTGTGGTAAATGGCATATTGGCAAGTTTACGCTTCTCCTCCGACAATTTTATTTTAGGTTTTGGAGTCCTTTTTTTACTGATATTTGGTGTTTTGGTTTTGACATGCTCTGTACTATGACATTGGGCATCGGCCTTGGCAGACGACGTTGCTGGCATTTCATCCTCTCGGCCATGACTAGTGGCAGCAGCTTCAGCACGAGGTGGAAGTGGATCTTGATCTTTCCCTAATTTTGGAACCTCAACATTTTTGTTCTCCATATTTTAATAGGCACAACTAAAAGGCACCTCAGGTAAACAATGGAGATGGATGGATTGGATACTAGTATACAATTATGGACGGGCTGCCGAGTGCCGACACAGAGGTAGCCACAGCCGTGAACTACCGCACTGTACTGTGTCTGCTGCTAATATATAGACTGGTTGATAAAGAGATAGTATACTCGTAACTAGTATGTATGTATAAAGAAAGAAAAAAAAACCACGGTTAGGTGGTATATACAATTATGGATGGGCTGCCGAGTGCCGACACAGAGGTAGCCACAGCCGTGAACTACCGCACTGTACTGTGTCTGCTGCTAATATATAGACTGGTTGATAAAGAGATAGTATACTCGTAACTAGTATGTATGTATAAAGAAAGAAAAAAAAACCACGGTTAGGTGGTATATACAATTATGGACGGGCTGCCGAGTGCCGACACAGAGGTAGCCACAGCCGTGAACTACCGCACTGTACTGTGTCTGCTGCTAATATATAGACTGGTTGATAAAGAGATAGTATACTCGTAACTAGTATGTATGTATAAAGAAAGAAAAAAAAACCACGGTTAGGTGGTATATACAATTATGGACGGGCTGCCGAGTGCCGACACAGAGGTAGCCACAGCCGTGAACTACCGCACTGTACTGTGTCTGCTGCTAATATATAGACTGGTTGATAAAGAGATAGTATACTCGTAACTAGTATGTATGTATAAAGAAAGAAAAAAAAACCACGGTTAGGTGGTATATACAATTATGGACGGGCTGCCGAGTGCCGACACAGAGGTAGCCACAGCCGTGAACTACCGCACTGTACTGTGTCTGCTGCTAATATATAGACTGGTTGATAAAGAGATAGTATACTCGTAACTAGTATGTATGTATAAAGAAAGAAAAAAAAACCACGGTTAGGTGGTATATACAATTATGGACGGGCTGCCGAGTGCCGACACAGAGGTAGCCACAGCCGTGAACTACCGCACTGTACTGTGTCTGCTGCTAATATATAGACTGGTTGATAAAGAGATAGTATACTCGTAACTAGTATGTATGTATAAAGAAAGAAAAAAAAACCACGGTTAGGTGGTATATACAATTATGGACGGGCTGCCGAGTGCCGACACAGAGGTAGCCACAGCCGTGAACTACCGCACTGTACTGTGTCTGCTGCTAATATAGACTGGTTGATAAAGAGATAGTATACTACTAATATTATATATACTGGTGGTCAGGTCACTGGTCACTAGTCACACTGGCAGTGGCACTCCTGCAGCAAAAGTGTGCACTGTTTAATTTTAATATAATATTATGTACTCCTGGCTCCTGCTATAACCTATAACTGGCACTGCAGTAGTGCTCCCCAGTCTCCCCCACAATTATAAGCTGTGTGAGCTGAGCAGTCAGACAGATATATAATATATATAGATGATGCAGCACACTGGCCTGAGCCTGAGCAGTGCACACAGATATGGTATGTGACTGACTGAGTCACTGTGTGTATCGCTTTTTTCAGGCAGAGAACGGATATATTAAATAAACTGCACTGTGTGTCTGGTGGTCACTCACTATATAATATATTATGTACTCCTGGCTCCTGCTATAACCTATAACTGGCACTGCAGTAGTGCTCCCCAGTCTCCCCCACAATTATAAGCTGTGTGAGCTGAGCAGTCAGACAGATATATATAATATTATATATAGATAATAGATGATGCAGCACACTGGCCTGAGCCTGAGCAGTGCACACAGATATGGTATGTGACTGAGTCACTGTGTGCTGTGTATCGCTTTTTTCAGGCAGAGAACGGATTATAAATAAAACTGGTGGTCACTATCAGCAAAACTCTGCACTGTACTGAGTACTCCTAATGCTCCCCAAAATTAGTAAATCAAGTGTCTCTCTAATCTATTCTAAACGGAGAGGACGCCAGCCACGTCCTCTCCCTATCAATCTCAATGCACGTGTGAAAATGGCGGCGACGCGCGGCTCCTTATATAGAATCCGAGTCTCGCGATAGAATCCGAGCCTCGCGAGAATCCGACAGCGTCATGATGACGTTCGGGCGCGCTCGGGTTAACCGAGCAAGGCGGGAAGATCCGAGTCGCTCGGACCCGTGAAAAAAAACATGAAGTTCTGGCGGGTTCGGATTCAGAGAAACCGAACCCGCTCATCTCTAATATATATATATATATATATATATATATATACACACTGGTGGTCACAGCAAAATTCTGCACTGTCCTCCTACTATATACTACAATGCAGCACAGATATGGAGCGTTTTTCAGGCAGAGAACGTAGATATTTTCAGCACACTGAGCGCAGATATTTGCAAGCACGCTGAGCACAGATATTTGCAGCACACTGAACACAGAAACTGAGAGAACGCAGCCACGTCCTCTCGCTATCATCTCCAAAGCACGAGTGAAAATGGCAGCGACGCGCGGCTCCTTATATAGAATACGAATCTCGCGAGAATCCGACAGCGGGATGATGACGTTCGGGCGCACTCGGGTTAACCGAGAAAGGCGGGAAGATCCGAGTCTGCCTCGGAAACGTGTAAAATTGGTGAAGTTCGGGGGGGTTCGGATCCCGAGGAACCAAACCCGCTCATCACTAATTGTAAGTCAGATTTGTACCAAGTTTGGTGTAAATTGCTGCAGGCCTTCTACAGTAATGCTGTCTGCTGATGTACTCTGTGCTGCTGTCCCACCCCTAGGGGTGCTAGGGGTGTCTGACCCCCACATTGTTTGTTTCCCAATTGTAAGTCATATGTGTACCCAGTTTGTTGTAAATTGGTCTAGCCATTCGGGAGTTATGCTGTCTCCTTAAATACTCTGTGCCGCTGTCCCACCCCTAGGGTTGGTAGGAGTGTTTTCGAGATTGTAAGTCAAATGTGTACCAAGTTTGTTGTAAATTGCTCCAGGTCTACCACAGTTATGCTGTCTGCTGACATACTCTGTGCTGCTGTCCCACCCCTAAGGGTGCTAGTGGTGTTTGACCCCCACATTGTTTTTTTCCCTAGTGTATGTCATATGTGTACCCAGTTTATTGTAAATTGGTCTAGCCATTTGGGATTTATGCTGTATCCTGAAATACTCTGTGCCGCTGTGCCACCCCTAGGTGTGCTAGGGTTGTCTAACCCCCACAGAGTTTGTTCCCAGATTGTGAGATGTGTACCAAGTTTGGTATAAATTGCTACAGGCCTTACATTGTTTTTCTGTATCCTGAAATACTCTGTGCTACTGTCCCACCCCTAGGGGTGATAGGAGTGTTTAACCCCCACAGAGTTTGTTCCAAGATTTTATGTCAGATGTGTACCAAGTTTGGTGTAAATTGCTCCAGGCCTTCCACAGTTTTGCTGGCTGCTGACATACTCTGTGCTGCTGTCCCACCCCTAGGAGTGCTTGGGGTGTCTGACCCCCATAGTGTTTGTTTCCAGAGTGTAAGTCATATGTGTACCAAGTTTGTTGTAAATTGCTACAGGCATTCCAGAGTTATGCTGTCTGCTGAAATACTCAGTGCTGCTGCCTCAACCCTAAGGGTGCTGGGGTGTCTTCCTCCCACAGTGTTTGTTGGCAGATTGGAAGGCAGATGTGTACCAATTTTTGAGTACATGGGTCCAGCAATTCCAGAGTTATGCTGTCTCCTGATATACTCTGTGCTGCTGTCTGCCCCCCTAGGGGTGCTAGGGATTTCAAATTGTTTTAGTTGCGTCCACCATGTTTTAATACGCTTGTATGTGAAATTTCACGATCTTCGCTTGTAAACTGTGGATTTGTATAGAAAAACAGACAGAAGGACAGAATGACAGATTTTCATTTTTATATAGTAGATATACTTATATACACACACACACACACACACACACACACAGAACCCCCAACTGAAAATCCTGCGTTTGCCCCTGGGCTTGATGAAAAGTCCGGAGAGACCTGGAACTTTGCTATTGCCTAATAAACGCATTGTGTTTAAGCAACTACGCTGCAGTGCTGATACTTCTATTATTCAACCATTCATATGTCATTCCTCTGTGGACTGCCGCCCTTGAACAGGTATTGCAGTGTGAGCCGTGAGAACAAATCACACCACTTAGTAAATTTACCCCAAGGCCTCTCTCTCTGCCAAACAATTTAAGTAACATGGCTGTGGCAAGTCAGATGCTATCTGTGTATGCTTCATGTGCTTTTTGCTTAGAATTGTAGAGGAGTCCCAAGCTGGAATGCCTCTGTCCTCACAGCTTGGACTCCCCTTCTCTTTAGCCCTCACTTCATTGCCACTCAGTGCCCCCCTTAGCACTAGGTGTGAAACAGAAGGGCTTATATGCCTATCCCTCCTTCCTTTCCACCACTGGCCCATGGGCCAGCCAGCCAGAGCCGGCCCTAGGCATAGGCAAACTAGTCAAATGTCTAGGCAGGGCCGGTGCTAGGGTGTTCGGCGCCCTCCTGCAAACTATAAATTTGCGCGCACCGGGAAAAGGGGTGTGGTCTCACAAGGGGCATAGCCACACAATAGTACCGCCATTCAAAATTTCGCCACAATGTAGCACAATCTTATTCATCTTATACATAATGCCCCACAGTAGTAGTAGCGTCCTTATATGTAATGCACCCCAGTAGTAGTAGCATCCCTATGCATAATGCCCCCCCAGTAGTAGTAGCATCCTTATACATAGTGCACCCCCAGTAGTAGTAGCATCCTTATACATAGTGCACCCCCAGTAGTAGTAGCATCCTTATACATAATGCTCCCCAGTAGTAGTAGAGTCCTATACATAATGCCCCCCCAGTAGTAGTAGCATCCTTATACATAGTGCACCCCCAGTAGTAGTAGCATCCTTATACATAGTGCACCCCCAGTAGTAGTAGCATCCTTATATGTAATGCACCCCAGTAGTAGTAGCATCCCTATGCATAATGCCCCCCCAGTAGTAGTAGCATCCTTATACATAATGCCCCCCAGTAGTAGTAGAGTCCTTATACATAATGCCCCCCAGTAGTAGTAGCATCCTTATACATAGTGCACCCCCCAGTAGTAGTAGCATCCTTATACATAATGCCCCCCAGTAGTAGTAGCATCCCTATGCATAATGCCCCCCCAGTAGTAGTAGCGTCCTTATACATAGTGCACCCCCCAGTAGTAGTAGCATCCTTATACATAATGCCCTACAGTAGTAGTAGCGTCCTTATATGTAATGCACCCCAGTAGTAGTAGCATCCCTATGCATAATGCCCCCCCAGTAGTAGTAGCATCCTTATACATAGTGCACCCCCAGTAGTAGTAGCATCCTTATACATAGTGCACCCCCAGTAGTAGTAGCATCCTTATACATAATGCCCCGCAGTAGTAGTAGTAGAGTCCTATACATAATGCCCCCCCAGTAGTAGTAGCATCCTTATACATAGTGCACCCCCAGTAGTAGTAGCATCCTTATACATAGTGCACCCCCAGTAGTAGTAGCATCCTTATACATAGTGCACCCCCAGTAGTAGTAGCGTCCTTATATGTAATGCACCCCAGTAGTAGTAGCATCCCTATGCATAATGCCCCCCCAGTAGTAGTAGCATCCTTATACATAATGCCCCCCAGTAGTAGTAGAGTCATTATACATAATGCCCCCCCAGTAGTAGCATCCTTATACATAGTGCACCCCCCAGTAGTAGTAGCATCCTTATACATAATGCCCCCCAGTAGTAGTAGCATCCTTATACATAGTGCACCCCCCAGTAGTAGTAGCATCCTTATACATAATGCCCCCCAGTAGTAGTAGCATCCTTATACATAGTGCACCCCCAGTAGTAGTAGCATCCTTATACATAATGCACCCCCAGTAGTAGTAGCATCCTTATATATAATGCACCCCCAGTAGTAGTAGCATCCTTATACATAGTGCACCCCCAGTAGTAGTAGCATCCTTATACATAGTGCACCCCCAGTAGTTGTAGCGTCCTTATATGTAATGCACCCCAGTAGTAGTAGCATCCTTATACATAATGCCCCCCCAGTAGTAGTAGCATCCTTATACATAATGCACCCCCAGTAGTAGTAGCGTCCTTATATGTAATGCACCCCCAGTAGTAGTAACGTCCTTATACGTAATGACCCCCCAGTAGTAGTATTGTTATATGTAATGCCCCCCAAGTAATAGTAGCATCCTATACATAATGCCCCCCCCCCCCCAAGTAGTAGTATCGTCCTTATACGTAATGACCCCCCTAGTAGTAGCATTGTTACACGTAATGGCCCCCCCATTAGTAGCATTGTTACACGTAATGGCCCCCCATTAGTAGCATTGTTACACGTAATGGCCCCCCCATTAGTAGCATTGTTACACGTAATGGCCCCCCCATTAGTAGCATTGTTACACGTAATGGCCCCCCCATTAGTAGCATTGTTACACGTAATGGCCCCCCCATTAGTAGCATTGTTACACGTAATGGCCCCCCATTAGTAGCGTTGTTACACGTAATGGCCCCCCCATTAGTAGCGTTGTTACACGTAATGACCCCCCTAGTAGTAGCGTTGTTACACGTAATGACCCCCCATTAGTAGCGTTGTTACACGTAATGGCCCCCCCATTAGTAGCGTTGTTACACGTAATGGCCCCCCCATTAGTAGCGACGTTACACGTAATGGCCCCCCCATTAGTAGCATTGTTACATGTAATGCCCCCCCTGTAGTAGTAGCGTACTTAAAGCACACATAAACGCACACAGACATACCACAAACACACACAATACACACACACTTCCCTCTCACCCTTCACTTACCTAAGCCAGTCTCCCTCTGAGTCTGTACACTATAGCAGCCTGGTCCGTGTAGCTCCGCCCCTTCTGTCCCGTGTAGCTCCGCCCCCTTTTGTCCCATACACAGCGCTGTCCTGTCACACAGTTGAGGGGTGGGGAGCGGAGGGAGGAGGATTCTAATGCTACAAGCGCCGCTGCCGGTGCCACAGGCACAGCAGCAGCAGCAGCACGGGGGACAGGACGGCGCAGCAGGGAAGGAATGCAGAGCAGGGGGAGCGCCTCTCCGTCCCAGCGCCTCCCTGCACTGCAGCCCTTCGCTGAGCGGGTAGCGCCGGGCCTGTGTCTAGGGTATCTGGTATGCCTAAGGGCACAAGCAGCTTCTGCTGACTAAAATGATATGCAGCATGCATATATTCTTTATGTGACTGCGGATGTATCTGCATATGAAATGCTACGTTACAGTGTATTCCTGGAAATCAGTGTAACGTAGCATTTCGTATGCAGATACTGTCACATTCACACCTATTTTAATCAGCAGAAGCTGCTTGTGCATTCTAGCCACATAGTAATGCAAATAAGACGCATTTTCATCAAACAACGAACCCAACGTTAGCAGCGCTGACAGCTGCCTCACGCCAGGCTCCTCCTGCTGCATAGAAAAAAGTTTATAGAGAACTAGTTCTCTGGTGGTATGCCAATTCCACCCTCCTGGCGCGAATTTTAAAAATGATTATAGAATAATACAAATAGATACAATACACTGCAGCGTGTGTTTCAAGACTTGGTTAGAGTCTTCAGCATGTATAAATGGAAAATTGAAACCGCGCTGTGGAGTATTTATTTGTTATTTCAATAAGATATAAACATATAAAGTGGCTGTATATATATCAGAGATCAGGTCGGGAGACTTCCGTAATTAACACATAAATACATTTATTTCATAATACATGTTAAAAACAAAAACTAAAATCCTAATCTAATATGCATGCATAGCTTTCAGATCAAGAACAATAGGGGATTTTCCTAATCAGCATGTGAATATCTATAATGCTAATTTGTTAGTAATTTATTCTCTGGGTGCATGTGCAACAGTTAAGTTGCTAAAGTTCTTGGTAAGCAGTATATAGCAACTGTAGCAATATGTCCTGTGCACCGGGTCCACACAGGGTATGGTTACTTTGTATGCCGGCGTCCCGGCTACAATGTATAAATTTCAAACAAGTAATATAAACGCTGCTGTATAGTTACCGCTGTTCCCTCTTGCCGAAATAGCGTCTTTCTCCCTTCTCACACGGTGGTGAGGCTGTCACCGCCCCGGGTGATGTGTACTGGGATAGGATGTCCAGAGGGGTGAGATAGATCACATGTATGGTGCGCTCACCAGGAGAGCTCCGTTCGCTCCATTTATTAACAGCCCAATGACGGCAGTGATGTAGTAGTCTGCAGCTGCAGGGGCGCGGCACCTCACACAATGGATACAGCAGCGAGATGGTAGCAAGCGGTGATTCAGTGTGCTGATTCCCGTAATGGTACACCAGTGCAAGGGTACTTCAGGAGTGTGGGATCAACGCGTTTCGTCCCACAATGCCTTGGGACTTCCTCAAGAATGACACTCCTTAGATTAAGCCTCTTTTTATAGCTGGCAATGCTTGTTAATTGATTTCAGCTGTATGCATTAGGTTTAATTTGCTCTAAATTATTTTCCATTCTCACACTTCTAACAGTGTATAATATTCAATTTCTAGTATGCACCTAGTCAAACAAACCTTAATAGAGTATCATATATACAATCTAAAATATAAGATATAAAAAATACATATGTATATGCAAGCAGCAAGGTCTCCCAACCTTTTTATTGTAATCTAATTATAATACCACTCATTTGTGTGTAAGCTCAGTGAAACCAGGCTAAGACACAGATCAGAGGCGGAACTACCGCCAGTGCAACCAGTGCGTTGCACTGGGGCCCGCCATTGTCCAGGGGCCCAAAGCATGTAATGAGTCAAACTGACTCATTGCATGCCACTGTGTGCTGCGGGCAACCGCTGCCCGCAGCACACAGCCGCCCGGACAGAGAGGAGAGGAGCGGTACGGGGGAGAAGGAGGAGGAGGGAGTTGGAGGAGGGAGCTGCAGCAGCGCTTTACTACTGGTTGAGGCGCTGCTGCTGCTGTCCCTCTGCTTCACTATAGGCTGTCTTCCGAGAACAGCCTATAGTGAAGCAGAGGGGCAGCAGCAGCAGCGCCTCCACCAATAACACAGCGCTGCTGCGGCTCCCTCCTCCTCCTTCTCTCCTGTCCGGGAATCATGACCAGGAGCTGCACCAAGGAGCCTGAGCCAGCGGAGAGGGTAAGTATAATTCTCTTTCTTTCTTTCTTTCTTTCTTTCTTTCTTTCTTTCTTTCTTTCTTTCTTTCTTTCTTTCTACAAAAAGGGGGACTGTCTGCCGCAATGTGTAAAAAGGGGGAATCTGCTTGCCGCAATGTGTAAAAAGGGGGAATCTGCTTGCCGCAATGTGTAAAAAGGGGGAATCTGCCTGTCGCAATGTGTTAAAAGGGTGAATCTGCTTGCCGTAATGTGTAAAAAGGGGGAATCTGCCTGCCACAATGTGTAAAAAGGGCACGCTGTCTGCCGTAATGTGTAACAAGGGCACGCTGTCTGCTGTAATGTGTAACAAGGGCACGCTGTCTGCCGTAATGTGTAACAAGGGCACGCTGTCTGCCGTAATGTGTAACAAGGGCACGCTGTCTGCCGTAATGTGTAACAAGGGCACGCTGTCTGCCGTTATGTGTAAAAAGGGCACGCTGTCTGCCGTTATGTGTAAAAAGGGCACGCTGTCTGCCGTTATGTGTAAAAAGGGCACGCTGTCTGCCGTTATGTGTAAAAAGTGTACGCTGTCTGCCGCTATGTTTAACAAGGGCACGCTGTCTGCCGTTATGTGTAAAAAGTATACGCTGTCTCAGGGGCGGATTGGGATGGAAAACCAGCCCGGGAAATTTCTGGAAGCAGCCCTAATGGAGGCGGGGTCTGTTGAAGGGGTGGGGTATGTTGAAAGGGGTGGGATACTCTTCATAGAGCCTGACACAGCCGTCCTTGCATCTTTTGCTGCAGTTTGGCCTCTGACATTTATGCTAATTCTACTACATAACCCTTCCATGGTGGCATTTGTCTATTCTCACTATATACAGTACTTTACTGTCCTAATCAGTGGTCATTGCTTAGTCTGGCTCAAGTTCAGAACATGGGAACCCTGGTCTATTAGTTTCACTATTCACGTGGACATCTAATGGGAACAGTAACCTGTGGCAAGCAAAGTGGAGCGAGCCGCCCCGCCCGAAGTATGGCAAGCGACGCAAGCCCACGATGGTACATTTATTGTTTTGACCAGTGTAGTTATACTAATCCAAGGGATCCCATATTCTGAACTTGAATCCTTAGTTCTGCTAGATTCCTTATGCTCCTACACTATATTTTTGTTACATTCTGTGGTATGCGGTTAACTCGTCGAGATCCCGACTGTCACAATACCGATGCCGGGATCCCGACGGCGGGGGGCACCATGCTGCCGCCGGTATACCAGTGAAGTAGATCATTCCCCTTCTATGGGTGTCCACAACACCCATAGAGGGAGAATAGAACCTGAGGTGATTGAAGCTTGCCACCGAGCCTGCAAGGGGCTTCGTTTTGCTCGACCCCCTGCCGGCATTCTACCGCTCAGGATGCCGATGTCGGGATACAGATGGTAAATTATACCGAACAGCACTGTCTCATCTGTACCTTTTATCCTCTTTCTTCTTTGTACATTCTGTCATGCCCTACACTTTACTCTTGTTCCACTTCACTTATTATATAGTCTCTCCTTTATTTTATCATAGTAATATTATTCTCATTATCTTTACTCTTCGTCCTTTACTTTCTCCAAATTTCTCTTTTTAGTTTCCTTAATTTTTTATCTGTCCACGCTCTCATACTACATACTCATACTATATTATACCGCACACAGATCCCTTTCCCTCTATATTACAAAACACGCAAGTACCTGTCCCTCTATACTACAACACACACAAGTCCCTGTCCCTCTGTGTTAGAAAACACACAAATCCTTATCCCTTTATATAACCAAACCCAAGTACATGTCACTATATATTACAACACACACAAGTCCCTGTCCCTCTGTGTTAGAAAACACACAAATACTTATCCCTTTATATTACCAAACCCAAGTACATGTCCCAACACACGCAAGTACCTGTCCCTCTATAGTACAACAGTCCATGTCCCTCTACATTACAACTCACGCAAGTCCCTGTCCTTCTATATTACAACACACGCAAGTCCCTGTCCCGCTATATTAGAACACACAAGTCCCTGTCCCTCTATATTACAACATACACATGTCCCTATCCCTCTATATTACAACTCACAAGTGCCTGTCTCTCTATATTACAACATGCAAGTCCCTGTCCCTTTATATTACAACACGCAAGTCCCTGTCACTCTGTATTACAACACACACAAGTACTTGTCCCTCTATATTACAACACGCAAGTCCCTGTCCCTCTATATTACAACACGCAAGTGCCTGTCTCTCTATATTACAACACGCAAGTCCCTGTTCCTCTATATTGCAACACACAAGTACCTGTCCCTCTATATTACAACACGCAAGTACCTGTCTCTCTATATTACAACATGCAAATACTTGTCCCTCTATATTACAACACACAAGTCCCTGTCACTTTATATTACAACCGCAAGTAAGTCCCTGTCCCTCTATATTACAACTAGAGATGTGCACTTGAAATTTTTCGGGTTTTGTGTTTTGGTTTTGGGTTCGGTTCCGCGGCCGTGTTTTGGGTTCGACCGCGTTTTGGCAAAACCTCACCGAATTTTTTTTGTCGGATTCGGGTGTGTTTTGGATTCGGGTGTTTTTTTCAAAAAACACTAAAAAACAGCTTAAATCATAGAATTTGGGGGTCATTTTGATCCCAAAGTATTATTAACCTTAAAAACCATAATTTCCACTCATTTTCAGTCTATTCTGAATACCTCACACCTCACAATATTATTTTTAGTCCTAAAATTTGCACCGAGGTCGCTGGATGACTAAGCTAAGCGACTCTAGTGGCCGACACAAACACCTGGCCCATCTAGGAGTGGCACTGCAGTGTCACGCAGGATGGCCCTTCCAAAAAACACTCCCCAAACAGCACATGACGCAAAGAAGAAAAAAAGAGGCGCAATGAGGTAGCTGTGTGAGTAAGATAAGCGACCCTAGTGGCCGACACAAACACCTGGCCCATCTAGGAGTGGCACTGCAGTGTCACGCAGGATGGCCCTTCCAAAAAACACTCCCCAAACAGCACATGACGCAAAGAAGAAAAAAAGAGGCGCAATGAGGTAGCTGTGTGAGTAAGCTAAGCGACCCTAGTGGCCGACACAAACACCTGGCCCATCTAGGAGTGGCACTGCAGTGTCACGCAGGATGGCCCTTCCAAAAAACACTCCCCAAACAGCACATGACGCAAAGAAGAAAAAAAGAGGCGCAATGAGGTAGCTGTGTGAGTAAAATAAGCGACCCTAGTGGCCGACACAAACACCTGGCCCATCTAGGAGTGGCACTGCAGTGTCACGCAGGATGGCCCTTCCAAAAAACACTCCCCAAACAGCACATGACGCAAAGAAGAAAAAAAGAGGCGCAATGAGGTAGCTGTGTGAGTAAGCTAAGCGACCCTAGTGGCCGACACAAACACCTGGCCCATCTAGGAGTGGCACTGCAGTGTCACGCAGGATGGCCCTTCCAAAAAACACTCCCCAAACAGCACATGACGCAAAGAAGAAAAAAAGAGGCGCAATGAGGTAGCTGTGTGAGTAAGATAAGCGACCCTAGTGGCCGACACAAACACCTGGCCCATCTAGGAGTGGCACTGCAGTGTCACGCAGGATGGCCCTTCCAAAAAACACTCCCCAAACAGCACATGACGCAAAGAAGAAAAAAAGAGGCGCAATGAGGTAGCTGTGTGAGTAAGCTAAGCGACCCTAGTGGCCGACACAAACACCTGGCCCATCTAGGAGTGGCACTGCAGTGTCACGCAGGATGGCCCTTCCAAAAAACACTCCCCAAACAGCACATGACGCAAAGAAGAAAAAAAGAGGCGCAATGAGGTAGCTGTGTGAGTAAGATAAGCGACCCTAGTGGCCAACACAAACACCTGGCCCATCTAGGAGTGGCACTGCAGTGTCACGCAGGATGGCCCTTCCAAAAAACACTCCCCAAACAGCACATGACGCAAAGAAAAATGAAAGAAAAAAGAGGTGCAAGATGGAATTGTCCTTGGGCCCTCCCACCCACCCTTATGTTGTATAAACAGGACATGCACACTTTAACCAACCAATCATTTCAGTGACAGGGTCTGCCACACGACTGTGACTGAAATGACGGGTTGGTTTGGACCCCCACCGAAAAAGAAGCAATTAATCTCTCCTTGCACAAACTGGCTCTACAGAGGCAAGATGTCCACCTCATCATCATCCTCCGATATATCACCGTGTACATCCCGCTCCTCACAGATTATCAATTCGTCCCCACTGGAATCCACCATCTCAGCTCCCTGTGTACTTTGTGGAGGCAATTGCTGCTGGTCAATGTCTCCACGGAGGAATTGATTATAATTCATTTTAATGAACATCATCTTCTCCACATTTTCTGGAAGTAACCTCGTACGCCGATTGCTGACAAGGTGAGCGGCGGCACTAAACACTCTTTCGGAGTACACACTTGTGGGAGGGCAACTTAGGTAGAATAAAGCCAGTTTGTGCAAGGGCCTCCAAATTGCCTCTTTTTCCTGCCAGTATAAGTACGGACTGTCTGACGTGCCTACTTGGATGCGGTCACTCATATAATCCTCCACCATTCTTTCAATGGGGAGAGAATCATATGCAGTGACAGTAGACGACATGTCCGTAATCGTTGTCAGGTCCTTCAGTCCGGACCAGATGTCAGCATCAGCAGTCGCTCCAGACTGCCCTGCATCACCGCCAGCGGGTGGGCTCGGAATTCTGAGCCTTTTCCTCGCACCCCCAGTTGCGGGAGAATGTGAAGGAGGAGATGTTGACAGGTCGCGTTCCGCTTGACTTGACAATTTTGTCACCAGCAGGTCTTTGAACCCCAGCAGACTTGTGTCTGCCGGAAAGAGAGATCCAAGGTAGGTTTTAAATCTAGGATCGAGCACGGTGGCAAAAATGTAGTGCTCTGATTTCAACAGATTGACCACCCGTGAATCCTTGTTAAGCGAATTAAGGGCTCCATCCACAAGTCCCACATGCCTAGCGGAATCACTCCCTTTTAGCTCCTCCTTCAATGCCTCCAGCTTCTTCTGCAAAAGCCTGATGAGGGGAATGACCTGACTCAGGCTGGCAGTGTCTGAACTGACTTCACGTGTGGCAAGTTCAAAAGGTTGCAGAACCTTGCACAACGTTGAAATCATTCTCCACTGCGCTTGAGACAGGTACATTCCACCTCCTATATCGTGCTCAATTGTATAGGCTTGAATGGCCTTTTGCTGCTCCTCCAACCTCTGAAGCATATATAGGGTTGAATTCCACCTCGTTACCACTTCTTGCTTCAGATGATGGCAGGGCAGGTTCAGGCGTTTTTGGTGGTGCTCCAGTCTTCTGTACGTGGTGCCTGTACGCCGAAAGTGTCCCGCAATTCTTCTGGCCACCGACAGCATCTCTTGCACGCCCCTGTCGTTTTTTTAAAAATTCTGCACCACCAAATTCAAGGTATGTGCAAAACATGGGACGTGCTGGAATTTGCCCATATTTAATGCACACACAATATTGCTGGCGTTGTCCGATGCCACAAATCCACAGGAGAGTCCAATTGGGGTAAGCCATTCCGCGATGATCTTCCTCAGTTGCCGTAAGAGGTTTTCAGCTGTGTGCGTATTCTGGAAACCGGTGATACAAAGCGTAGCCTGCCTAGGAAAGAGTTGGCGTTTGCGAGATGCTGCTACTGGTGCCGCCGCTGCTGTTCTTGCGGCGGGAGTCCATACATCTACCCAGTGGGCTGTCACAGTCATATAGTCCTGACCCTGCCCTGCTCCACTTGTCCACATGTCCGTGGTTAAGTGGACATTGGGTACAACTGCATTTTTTAGGACACTGGTGAGTCTTTTTCTGACGTCCGTGTACATTCTCGGTATCGCCTGCCTAGAGAAGTGGAACCTAGATGGTATTTGGTTACGGGGGCACACTACCTCAAGAAATTGTCTAGTTCCCTGTGAACTAACGGCGGATACCGGACGCACGTCTAACACCAACATAGTTGTCAAGGCCTCAGTTATCCGCTTTGCAACAGGATGACTGCTGTGATATTTCATCTTCCTCGCAAAGGACTGTTGGACAGTCAATTGCTTGGTGGAAGTAGTAAAAGTGGGCTTACGACTTCCCCTCTGGGATGACCATCGACTCCCAGCAGCAACAACAGCAGCGCCAGCAGCAGTAGGCGTTACACGCAAGGATGCATCGGAGGAATCCCAGGCAGGAGAGGACTCGTCAGAATTGCCAGTGACATGGCCTGCAGGACTATTGGCATTCCTGGGGAAGGAGGAAATTGACACTGAGGGAGTTGGTGGGGTGGTTTGCGTGAGCTTGGTTACAAGAGGAAGGGATTTACTGGTCAGTGGACTGCTTCCGCTGTCGCCCAAAGTTTTTGAACTTGTCACTGACTTATTATGAATGCGCTGCAGGTGACGTATAAGGGAGGATGTTCCGAGGTGGTTAACGTCCTTACCCCTACTTATTACAGCTTGACAAAGGCAACACACGGCTTGACAAATGTTGTCCGCATTTCTGTTGAAATACTTCCACACCGAAGAGCTGATTTTTTTGGTATTTTCACCAGGCATGTCAACGGCCCTATTCCTCCCACGGACAACAGGTGTCTCCCCGGGTGCCTGACTTAAACAAACCACCTCACCATCAGAATCCTCCTTGTCAATTTCCTCCCCAGCGCCAGCAACACCCATATCCTCCTCATCCTGGTGTACTTCAACACTGACATCTTCAATCTGACTATCAGGAACTGGACTGCGGGTGCTCCTTCCAGCACTTGCAGGGGGCGTGCAAATGGTGGAAGGCGCATGCTCTTCACGTCCAGTGTTGGGAAGGTCAGGCATCGCAACCGACACAATTGGACTCTCCTTGTGGATTTGGAAGAACGCACAGTTCTTTGCGGTGCTTTTGCCAGCTTGAGTCTTTTCATTTTTCTAGCAAGAGGCTGAGTGCTTCCATCCTCATGTGAAGCTGAACCACTAGCCATGAACATAGGCCAGGGCCTCAGCCGTTCCTTGCCACTCCGTGTGGTAAATGGCATATTGGCAAGTTTACGCTTCTCCTCCGACAATTTTATTTTAGATTTTGGAGTCCTTTTTTACTGATATTTGGTGTTTTGGATTTTACATGCTCTGTACTATGACATTGGGCATCGGCCTTGGCAGACGTCGTTGCTGGCATTTCATCGTCTCGGCCATGACTAGTGGCAGCAGCTTCAGCACGAGGTGGAAGTGGATCTTGATCTTTCCCTAATTTTGGAACCTCAACATTTTTGTTCTCCATATTTTAATAGGTACAACTAAAAGGCACCTCAGGTAAACAATGGAGATGGATGGATACTAGTATACTTATGGATGGACCAGCGACTGCCGACACAGAGGTAGCTACAGCCGTGGACTACCGTACTGTGTCTGCTGCTAATATAGACTGGATGATAATGAGATGAAATTAATATATATATATATATATATATATATATATAATATCACTAGTACTATTATGTAATGACTGATGACGGACCTGCTGGACACTGTCAGCTCAGCAGCACCGCAGACTGCTACAGTAAGCTACTATAGTAGTATGTATCAAGAAGAAAGAGAAAAAAAAAACACGGGTAGGTGGTATACAATTATGGATGGACCAGCGACTGCCGACACAGAGGTAGCTACAGCCGTGGACTACCGTACTGTGTCTGCTGCTAATATAGACTGGATGATAATGAGATGAAATTAATATATATATATATATATATATATATATATATATATATATATAATATCACTATTACTGCAGCCGGACAGGTATATATATTTATTATGTAATAACTGATGACGGACCTGCTGGACACTGTCAGCTCAGCAGCACCGCAGACTGCTACAGTAAGCTACTATAGTAGTATGTATCAAGAAGAAAGAGGAAAAAAAAAACCACGGGTAGGTGGTATACAATTATGGATGGACCAGCGACTGCCGACACAGAGGTAGCTACAGCCGTGGACTACCGTACTGTGTCTGCTGCTAATATAGACTGGATGATAATGAGATGAAATTAATATATATATATATATATATATATATATATATAATATCACTAGTACTGCAGCCGGACAGGTATATATATTTATTATGTAATAACTGATGACGGACCTGCTGGGCACTGTCAGCTCAGCAGCACCGCAGACTGCTACAGTAAGCTACTATAGTAGTATGTATCAAGAAGACAGAGAAAAAAAAAACCACGGGTAGGTGGTATACAATTATGGATGGACCAGCGACTGCCGACACAGAGGTAGCTACAGCCGTGGACTACCGTACTGTGTCTGCTGCTAATATAGACTGGATGATAATGAGATGAAATTAATATATATATATATATATATATATAATATCACTAGTACTGCAGCCGGACAGGTATATATATTTATTATGTAATGACTGATGACGGACCTGCTGGACACTGTCAGCTCAGCAGCACCGCAGACTGCTACAGTAAGCTACTATAGTAGTATGTATCAAGAAGAAAGGGAAAAAAAAAAAACACGGGTAGGTGGTATACAATTATGGATGGACCAGCGACTGCCGACACAGAGGTAGCTACAGCCGTGGACTACCGTACTGTGTCTGCTGCTAATATAGACTGGATGATAATGAGATGAAATTAATATATATATATATATATATATATATATAATATCACTAGTACTGCAGCCGGACAGGTATATATATTTATTATGTAATGACTGATGACGGACCTGCTGGACACTGTCAGCTCAGCAGCACCGCAGACTGCTACAGTAAGCTACTATAGTAGTATGTATCAAGAAGAAAGAGAAAAAAAAAACCACGGGTAGGTGGTATACAATTATGGATGGACCAGCGACTGCCGACACAGAGGTAGCTACAGCCGTGGACTACCGTACTGTGTCTGCTGCTAATATAGACTGGATGATAATGAGATGAAATTAATATATATATATATATATATAATATCACTAGTACTGCAGCCGGACAGGTATATATATTTATTATGTAATGACTGATGACGGACCTGCTGGACACTGTCAGCTCAGCAGCACCGCAGACTGCTACAGTAAGCTACTATAGTAGTATGTATCAAGAAGAAAAAAAAAACACGGGTAGGTGGTATACATATACAATTATATATATATTATATACAATTATATATATATATATATATATATATATTAAACTGGTGGTGATTAATTAAACTGGTGGTCAGGTCACTGGTCACACTATCAGCAACTTGCAAGTAGTACTCCTAAGCAGACAATCACAATATATACTGGTGGTCAGTGTGGTCACAATGGCAGTGTGGCACTCTGGCAGCAGAGTGTCAGCAAAAGTGTGCACTGTACGTTAAAATTAGTGATGAGCGAGGTTCGGTTTTACTCGGTTTTACTCGGTTCTCAAAACGGCATCTTATTGGCTATCCAAAACACGTGACATCCGTGAGCCAATAAGATGCCGTTTTAAGAACCGAGTAAAACCGAGTAAAACCGAATCCGCTCATCACTAGTTAAAATATGTACTCCTGCTCTCAGACTCTAACTGCTCCCCACTGTCTCCCCCACAAGTCAGATATACAGTCACACTATCACTTCAGCAAGTAGTAGTACTCCTCCTAATGCTCCCCAAAATTACTAAAGTAAATAATACTGTGTCTCTCTCTACTCTAGTAGTCTCACTCTCTATAAACGGAGAGGACGCCAGCCACGTCCTCTCCCTATCAATCTCAATGCACGTGTGAAAATGGCGGCGACGCGCGGCTCCTTATATAGAATCCGAGTCTCGCGATAGAATCCGAGCCTCGCGAGAATCCGACAGCGGGATGATGACGTTCGGGCGCGCTCGGGTTAACCGAGCAAGGCGGGAAGTTCCGAGTCGCTCGGACCCGTGTAAAAAAACCTGAAGTTCGGGCGGGTTCGGTTTCCGAGGAACCGAACCCGCTCATCTCTAATTACAACACGCAAGTACCTGTTCCCTTTTCTTGACTCTTTACACTCTTTGAAGCCTCTTTAGTCTTTATACTTTAGTCTCATTTATTTTGTCTTCCTTTTTCTCCATAATAGCTTACTGACATATTTTCCTTCCTAATCCCTGACATAGAGCCTCTTACTTGCCTTATTCTCTCTCTCTCTCTCTCTATCACATACTTTTCTTTGCCACCTCAATTTATTTTCTTTCACTCCACTTTTATTTTCATTAGTAATCCATATACCTCTCTGTCCTCTCCCTCATCCCTTCTTCTACTACATCTTACTGTACTTTACCGTGCACTGAGCTACTGAACCTCTTTCTGCCCCTGTAGTCGGTTCAGTCACTTGAAGCAGAGCAGTGCCGAGTGCTAGCCACGCCCCCTACATGACGTCATGCCTAGTCCGGAGCTTGCTGTATGAGGAAGTGCTGCACGGACTGCAGCATCACTGGCAGTTGCTGTGCACTGTGTGCAGGGGCCGTTTCCAAGCTCGGCCGGAGGCCAGGTGGAGGGGTGAGTCAGCCTGCTAAGGGGACAATGGGACCGGCCAACCAGGAACTGGCCCTGTGTCCCGGCGTCCCAATCCGCCCCTGCGCTGTCTGCCGCTATGTGTAACAAGGGCACGCTGTCTGCCGTTATGTGTAAAAAGGGGACGCTGTCTGCCGTTATGTGTAAAAAGGGGGACGCTGTCTGCCGTAATGTGTAAAAAGGGGGCGCTGTCTGCTGTAATGTGTAAAAAGAGGAATCTGTCCGCCGTAAGGTGTAAAAGGGTCTCTACCTGGTGTAGTGGTGCTACTTTGAATAATGGAGACTACTGTGCACCATTTTATGAATTGGTATTATTTTGTGGCCACACCCCTTCACCACGAAGCCATGCCACTATGTATTTTTGCGCGCGCCTACGGCGCGCACTGCCCCTGTTTTGCATGCAGGGGTGGGGCTCCCATGCCGTTTCTTGCACACAGTGCTAAAATGTCTAGTTACGGCACTGTTGCCAGGTATCCATTTCTCTGGCCCTGAGCAGGACCCCCTCACCAGATCCTCTCCAGGGGTGAGGGGGTGGACTTGGATGGGATGGGGGGCCCAAAGCATTTTGTCGCACCTGGGCCCACCGCTCGCTAGTTCCGCCACTGACACAGATGCAGGTTATCCAAATGTCACCTTTAGGTATATATCTCACAAAGGAAGAGTGATAAAATCATAAACATACACATTCTATTGTTCCAAATACAATAAAAAAAGTATATATAATAAAAAGATATATTTTTTCTAGACAATTCTGACTTTATATATATTACATTCATTTATATGAATATGCATACAAACAGTAGCGGATCTTACCATGGGCAAGCAGGACTTTTGCCCGGGCGCCACCTTCCGGAGGGCGCCACATTCCGGAGGGCGCCGGCGCCATCCGGAGGGCGCCGCACCGTGGCAAGATCCGCTACTGTGTCCCCGCGCCACTGTGCCCCCGCTGTCACCCCCCGCCGCTGTGCCCCCCGCTGGTCCCCCGCTCTGAAGGGAACCAGACGCTACGCGTCTAGTTTCCCTTCGTGGAGGGGACCTTTGCTGTGCGGTGCGCAATGACGTCATCGCGCACCGCACAGCATTGTGGCACAGACGCTAGGGGTCATAATTGACCTCTAGTGTCTATGCTGATCGAGGAGAGGAGCGGCGCCGGCGGCTGTCTGCAGCGGTCTGGATCAGGAATGGGGATAGTAAGTATACTTTTTTTTTTTAATTATTCCAGCGGCGCTACAGGGGGCACAAATGGGGGCGTTACTGACCACGCCCCCGTGTGAAGCCACGCCCCTATAGTTTTGCCCGGGGCGCAACCACAGCCAGAACCGGCCCTGCATACAAAGACACTGATATATTAATGTATATATATATATATATATGCTATCAGTGTCAATCTTTCCAAACCTTGCACAGAAGATTTTTTTTGTATATAATCATGATAACCAAAATCGCAAAACCCCAATCTGCAGTCTATACAAGAACTTTTATCTGTTTGTTGATTCCCTAATGAGGAAATATGTATTTGTTTATTTATCCCCCCAGGGGATTACATAGTGTCACATGTTTTTTCACTAAGCTCCCCAAAATTTATTTTTGTACATTAGCACATTAAATTTTCCACTTTACCTCCTGCTGCATGGCGTATTGAGGAAAGATGTATGAGGACACATCTGTATCCAAGCAGAGGCAGAGGTCACAGTGTTAGTGGCAGTGTAAGTGCTGTGTGTGGGGGGGGGGTTGGTTGTGCAATAGTGGGGGTCATTCAGATGTGATCGCTGCTGTGCGTTTTCACACAGCGGGCGATCAGGCCCAAACTGCACATACATATGCACCGCTTGAGCACACGCGTTGGACAGCTACAACGGGCATCACCGGTCAGCGATGGGATGATGCGAAGGATCCATTTGCACGGGCGTACGCAAGGTGATTGACAGGAAGAGGCTGTTTGTGGGTGGCAACTGACCGTTTCCATGGAGTGTCCGGAATAATGCAGGCGTGTCCTAGTGTTTTGAGGGCGGGTGTCTGAAGTCAGCTCCGGCCCCAATCAGCAGGATTCAATCGCACTGGAAGAATAAGTCCTGGGCTGCGTAGAGACTGCACAAACTATTTTTTAGCAGCTCTGCTAATACATATTGGCCCTCATTCCGAGTTGTTCGCTCGCTAGCTGCTTTTAGCAGCATTGCACACGCTAGGCCGCCGCCCTCTGGGAGTGTATCTTAGCATAGCAGAATTGCGAACGAAAGATTAGCAGAATTGCTAATAGAAATTTCTTAGCAGTTTCTGATTAGCTCCAGACTTACTCCTACACTGCGATCAGTTCAGTCAGTTTCGTTCCTGGTTTGACGTCACAAACACGCCCTGCGTTCGTCCAGAGACTCCCCCTTTTCTCCAGCCACTCCCGCGTTTTTCACTGAAGCGCCTGCGTTTTTCCGCACACTCCCATAAAACGTCCAGATTCCGCCCAGAAACACCCACTTCCTGTCAATCACACTACGATCACCAGAACGATGAAAAAACTTCGTAACACCATGAGTAAAATACCAAACTTTTGTTCTAATTTACTTGGCGCAGGCGCACTGCGAACATTGCGCATGCGCATTTTGTGACTAATCGCTCCGTTGCGAAAAAAACTAACGAGCGAACAACTCGGAATGACCCCCATTGAACGCACACTTGCACAGCGAAAGTACACTCTCCCTGTAGGCGGCGACTATCTGATCGCAGGACTGCAAAAAAGGCAGCCCAACGACCAGATCTGAATGATCCCCAGTGTCCGGCATATGTGTAAGGGGCAGTATGTGTGTCATGTGTATATGCATTAATAATGTGCGGCAAATGTGTATAGGGCACTATGTGTGTCATTTTGTGTATAAGGGCATTAATAATGTGCGGCATATGTGTGACATTATGCGTATAAGGGCATTAATAATGTGCATCATATGTGTGACATTATGTGTATAAGGGCATTAATAAAGGTTGGCATAATGTGTAAGGGGCATTACTGTGTGGTGTTATGTGTAGAAATGCATTACTAATGTGTGACATTAAGTGTATAAGGTGCTCTACTGTGTGGCGTAATGTATAGAAAGGGCACTACTGTGTGGTCTAATGTGAATAAAGAGCAATATGGTGTGGTGTACTGTGAATAAGGAGCAATTCAGTGTGATGTCATGTGAATATAAAGCAATATGGTGTGATGTAATGTGAATAAGGGGCACTACTGTGGGGAGTAACGTATATAAGGTAAAGTGGTACTACTGTGTGATGTAATGTGAAAAAGGGACACTATCACATGATAAAATGTGAATAAAGTTGCACTACTGTGTGGTGTAATTTTAATTGGGTGTACTATTGTGTGGCCATATCCCTTCCCAGCAAGAACATGCCCCTTTTTGGGCTGTGCGCCGAATGTGCGCACTGTTCCTATTTAAAATATAGGGGGTTGGAGCACCAAAATGAGGACTGCTATGGGTGAGGGGTGATGGTGCAGGGAAAGGGGTGCAGGGTCAGAGGAGGAACTAGCAGCAGTGCTAGGGGGCACCAGCCAAAATCTTGCCTAGGGCATCATATTGGTTAGGGCCAGCTCAGTGCCCAGCAGTAATATCCCTTATCCCACCCTAGCGCCAGTCACCGTCTTTACCCCCATTTAGTAAATTTGTTGGCAGATTTTCTTCCAGCTGGGATCCTGGCTGGGAGGATTGGCGCAAGGCCTGAGTAGATCAGGGGAATAACCTAAAGTGCAACGATTTATACCATTACCAGTGCTGGCCACTGCTCAGGGGTATGTGCTTTTTAAGTTGCATTTCCACTATGGTACTGGCTTTCAAGATAATAACACATATTTATGGAACCGTTGCTTCTGGGTAGAGATGAGCGCCTGAAATTTTTCGGGTTTTGTGTTTTGGTTTTGGGTTCGGTTCCGCGGCCGTGTTTTGGGTTCGAACGCGTTTTGGCAAAACCTCACCGAATTTTTTTTGTCGGATTCGGGTGTGTTTTGGATTCGGGTGTTTTTTTCAAAAAACACTAAAAAACAGCTTAAATCATAGAATTTGGGGGTCATTTTGATCCCAAAGTATTATTAACCTCAAAAACCATAATTTACACTCATTTTCAGTCTATTCTGAATACCTCACACCTCACAATATTATTTTTAGTCCTAAAATTTGCACCGAGGTCGCTGTGTGAGTAAGATAAGCGACCCTAGTGGCCGACACAAACACCGGGCCCATCTAGGAGTGGCACTGCAGTGTCACGCAGGATGTCCCTTCCAAAAAACCCTCCCCAAACAGCACATGACGCAAAGAAAAAAAGAGGCGCAATGAGGTAGCTGTGTGAGTAAGATTAGCGAACCTAGTGGCCGACACAAACACCGGGCCCATCTAGGAGTGGCACTGCAGTGTCACGCAGGATGGCCCTTCCAAAAAACCCTCCCCAAACAGCACATGACGCAAAGAAAAAAAGAGGCGCAATGAGGTAGCTGTGTGAGTAAGATTAGCGACCCTAGTGGCCGACACAAACACCGGGCCCATCTAGGAGTGGCACTGCAGTGTCACGCAGGATGTCCCTTCCAAAAAACCCTCCCCAAACAGCACATGACGCAAAGAAAAAAAGAGGCGCAATGAGGTAGCTGTGTGAGTAAGATTAGCGACCCTAGTGGCCGACACAAACACCGGGCCCATCTAGGAGTGGCACTGCAGTGTCACGCAGGATGTCCCTTCCAAAAAAACCTCCCCAAACAGCACATGACGCAAAGAAAAAAAGAGGCGCAATGAGGTAGCTGACTGTGTGAGTAAGATTAGCGACCCTAGTGGCCGACACAAACACCGGGCCCATTTAGGAGTGGCACTGCAGTGTCACGCAGGATGTCCCTTCCAAAAAACCCTCCCCAATCAGCACATGATGCAAAGAAAAAGAAAAGAAAAAAGAGGTGCAAGATGGAATTGTCCTTGGGCCCTCCCACCCACCCTTATGTTGTATAAACAAAACAGGACATGCACACTTTAACCAACCCATCATTTCAGTGACAGGGTCTGCCACACGACTGTGACTGATATGACGGGTTGGTTTGGACCCCCCAAAAAAGAAGCAATTAATCTCTCCTTGCACAAACTGGCTCTACAGAGGCAAGATGTCCACCTCATCATCACCCTCCGATATATCACCGTGTACATCCCCCTCCTCACAGATTATCAATTCGTCCCCACTGGAATCCACCATCTCAGCTCCCTGTGTACTTTGTGGAGGCAATTGCTGCTGGTCAATGTCTCCGCGGAGGAATTGATTATAATTCATTTTAATGAACATCATCTTCTCCACATTTTCTGGATGTAACCTCGTACGCCGATTGCTGACAAGGTGAGCGGCGGCACTAAACACTCTTTCGGAGTACACACTTGTGGGAGGGCAACTTAGGTAGAATAAAGCCAGTTTGTGCAAGGGCCTCCAAATTGCCTCTTTTTCCTGCCAGTATAAGTACGGACTGTGTGACGTGCCTACTTGGATGCGGTCACTCATATAATCCTCCACCATTCTATCAATGTTGAGAGAATCATATGCAGTGACAGTAGACGACATGTCCGTAATCGTTGTCAGGTCCTTCAGTCCGGACCAGATGTCAGCATCAGCAGTCGCTCCAGACTGCCCTGCATCACCGCCAGCGGGTGGGCTCGGAATTCTGAGCCTTTTCCTCGCACCCCCAGTTGCGGGAGAATGTGAAGGAGGAGATGTTGACAGGTCGCGTTCCGCTTGACTTGACAATTTTGTCACCAGCAGGTCTTTCAACCCCAGCAGACTTGTGTCTGCCGGAAAGAGAGATCCAAGGTAGGCTTTAAATCTAGGATCGAGCACGGTGGCCAAAATGTAGTGCTCTGATTTCAACAGATTGACCACCCGTGAATCCTTGTTAAGCGAATTAAGGGCTCCATCCACAAGTCCCACATGCCTAGCGGAATCGCTCCGTGTTAGCTCCTCCTTCAATGTCTCCAGCTTCTTCTGCAAAAGCCTGATGAGGGGAATGACCTGACTCAGGCTGGCAGTGTCTGAACTGACTTCACGTGTGGCAAGTTCAAAGGGCATCAGAACCTTGCACAACGTTGAAATCATTCTCCACTGCGCTTGAGACAGGTGCATTCCACCTACTATATCGTGCTCAATTGTATAGGCTTGAATGGCCTTTTGCTGCTCCTCCAACCTCTGAAGCATATAGAGGGTTGAATTCCACCTCGTTACCACTTCTTGCTTCAGATGATGGCAGGGCAGGTTCAGTAGTTTTTGGTGGTGCTCCAGTCTTCTGTACGTGGTGCCTGTACGCCGAAAGTGTCCCGCAATTCTTCTGGCCACCGACAGCATCTCTTGCACGCCCCTGTCGTTTTTTAAAAAATTCTGCACCACCAAATTCAAGGTATGTGCAAAACATGGGACGTGCTGGAATTTGCCCATATTTAATGCACACACAATATTGCTGGCGTTGTCCGATGCCACAAATCCACAGGAGAGTCCAATTGGGGTAAGCCATTCCGCGATGATCTTCCTCAGTTGCCGTAAGAGGTTTTCAGCTGTGTGCGTATTCTGGAAAGCGGTGATACAAAGCGTAGCCTGCCTAGGAAAGAGTTGGCGTTTGCGAGATGCTGCTACTGGTGCCGCCGCTGCTGTTCTTGCGGCGGGAGTCCATACATCTACCCAGTGGGCTGTCACAGTCATATAGTCCTGACCCTGCCCTGCTCCACTTGTCCACATGTCCGTGGTTAAGTGGACATTGGGTACAACTGCATTTTTTAGGACACTGGTGAGTCTTTTTCTGACGTCCGTGTACATTCTCGGTATCGCCTGCCTAGAGAAGTGGAACCTAGATGGTATTTGGTAACGGGGGCACACTGCCTCAATAAATTGTCTAGTTCCCTGTGAACTAACGGCGGATACCGGACGCACGTCTAACACCAACATAGTTGTCAAGGCCTCAGTTATCCGCTTTGCAGTAGGATGACTGCTGTGATATTTCATCTTCCTCGCAAAGGACTGTTGAACAGTCAATTGCTTACTGGAAGTAGTACAAGTGGGCTTACGACTTCCCCTCTGGGATGACCATCGACTCCCATCGGCAACAACAGCAGCGCCAGCAGCAGTAGGCGTTACACGCAAGGATGCATCGGAGGAATCCCAGGCAGGAGAGGACTCGTCAGAATTGCCAGTGACATGGCCTGCAGGACTATTGGCATTCCTGGGGAAGGAGGAAATTGACACTGAGGGAGTTGGTGGGGTGGTTTGCGTGAGCTTGGTTACAAGAGGAAGGGATTTACTGGTCAGTGGACTGCTTCCGCTGTCACCCAAAGTTTTTGAACTTGTCACTGACTTATTATGAATGCGCTGCAGGTGACGTATAAGGGAGGATGTTCCGAGGTGGTTAACGTCCTTACCCCTACTTATTACAGCTTGACAAAGGGAACACACGGCTTGACACCTGTTGTCCGCATTTCTGGTGAAATACCTCCACACCGAAGAGCTGATTTTTTTGGTATTTTCACCTGGCATGTCAACGGCCATATTCCTCCCACGGACAACAGGTGTCTCCCCGGGTGCCTGACTTAAACAAACCACCTCACCATCAGAATCCTCCTTGTCAATTTCCTCCCCAGCGCCAGCAACACCCATATCCTCCTCATCCTGGTGTACTTCAACACTGACATCTTCAATCTGACTATCAGGAACTGGACTGCGGGTGCTCCTTCCAGCACTTGCAGGGGGCGTGCAAATGGTGGAAGGCGCATGCTCTTCACGTCCAGTGTTGGGAAGGTCAGGCATCGCAACCGACACAATTGGACTCTCCTTGTGGATTTGGGATTTCGAAGAATGCACAGTTCTTTGCTGTGCTGCTTTTGCCAGCTTGAGTCTTTTCATTTTTCTAGCGAGAGGCTGAGTGCTTCCATCCTCATGTGAAGCTGAACCACTAGCCATGAACATAGGCCAGGGCCTCAGCCGTTCCTTGCCACTCCGTGTCGTAAATGGCATATTGGCAAGTTTACGCTTCTCCTCCGACAATTTTATTTTAGGTTTTGGAGTCCTTTTTTTTCTGATATTTGGTGTTTTGGATTTGACATGCTCTGTACTATGACATTGGGCATCGGCCTTGGCAGACGACGTTGCTGGCATTTCATCGTCTCGGCCATGACTAGTGGCAGCAGCTTCAGCACGAGGTGGAAGTGGATCTTGATCTTTCCCTAATTTTGGAACCTCAACATTTTTGTTCTCCATATTTTAATAGGCACAACTAAAAGGCACCTCAGGTAAACAATGGAGATGGATACTAGTATACAATTATGGACTGCCTGCCGAGTGCAGACACAGAGGTAGCCACAGCCGTGAACTACCGTACTGTACTGTGTCTGCTGCTAATATAGACTGGTTGATAAAGAGATAGTATACTCGTAACTAGTATGTATGTATAAAGAAAGAAAGAAAAACCACGGTTAGGTGGTATATACAATTATGGACGGGCTGCCGAGTGCCGACACAGAGGTAGCCACAGCCGTGAACTACCGCACTGTACTGTGTCTGCTGCTAATATATAGACTGGTTGATAAAGAGATAGTATACTCGTAACTAGTATGTATGTATAAAGAAAGAAAAAAAAACCACGGTTAGGTGGTATATACAATTATGGACGGGCTGCCGAGTGCCGACACAGAGGTAGCCACAGCCGTGAACTACCGCACTGTACTGTGTCTGCTGCTAATATAGACTGGTTGATAAAGAGATAGTATACTCGTAACTAGTATGTATGTATAAAGAAAGAAAAAAAAACCACGGTTAGGTGGTATATACAATTATGGACGGGCTGCCGAGTGCCGACACAGAGGTAGCCACAGCCGTGAACTACCGCACTGTACTGTGTCTGCTGCTAATATATAGACTGGTTGATAAAGAGATAGTATACTCGTAACTAGTATGTATGTATAAAGAAAGAAAAAAAAACCACGGTTAGGTGGTATATACAATTATGGACGGGCTGCCGAGTGCCGACACAGAGGTAGCCACAGCCGTGAACTACCGCACTGTACTGTGTCTGCTGCTAATATATAGACTGGTTGATAAAGAGATAGTATACTCGTAACTAGTATGTATGTATAAAGAAAGAAAAAAAAACCACGGTTAGGTGGTATATACAATTATGGACGGGCTGCCGAGTGCCGACACAGAGGTAGCCACAGCCGTGAACTACCGCACTGTACTGTGTCTGCTGCTAATATAGACTGGTTGATAAAGAGATAGTATACTCGTAACTAGTATGTATGTATAAAGAAAGAAAAAAAAACCACGGTTAGGTGGTATATACAATTATGGACGGGCTGCCGAGTGCCGACACAGAGGTAGCCACAGCCGTGAACTACCGCACTGTACTGTGTCTGCTGCTAATATATAGACTGGTTGATAAAGAGATAGTATACTCGTAACTAGTATGTATGTATAAAGAAAGAAAAAAAAACCACGGTTAGGTGGTATATACAATTATGGACGGGCTGCCGAGTGCCGACACAGAGGTAGCCACAGCCGTGAACTACCGCACTGTACTGTGTCTGCTGCTAATATAGACTGGTTGATAAAGAGATAGTATACTACTAATATTATATATACTGGTGGTCAGGTCACTGGTCACTAGTCACACTGGCAGTGGCACTCCTGCAGCAAAAGTGTGCACTGTTTAATTTTAATATAATATTATGTACTCCTGGCTCCTGCTATAACCTATAACTGGCACTGCAGTGCTCCCCAGTCTCCCCCACAATTATAAGCTGTGTGAGCTGAGCACAGTCAGATATATATATACATTGATGCAGCACACTGGGCTGAGCAGTGCACACAGATATGGTATGTGACTGAGTCACTGTGTGTATCGTTTTTTTCAGGCAGAGAACGGATATATTAAATAAAACAAACAACTGCACTGTCTGGTGGTCACTGTGGTCGTCAGTCACTAAACTCTGCACTCTCTTCTACAGTATCACAGCCTCAGGTCAATCTCTCTCTCTCTCTCTCTCAACCCTAATCTAAATGGAGAGGACGCCAGCCACGTCCTCTCCCTATCAATCTCAATGCACGTGTGAAAATGGCGGCGACGCGCGGCTCCTTATATAGAATCCGAGTCTCGCGATAGAATCCGAGCCTCGCGAGAATCCGACAGCGTCATGATGACGTTCGGGCGCGCTCGGGTTAACCGAGCAAGGCGGGAAGATCCGAGTCGCTCGGACCCGTGAAAAAAAACATGAAGTTCGGGCGGGTTCGGATTCAGAGAAACCGAACCCGCTCATCTCTACTTCTGGGCAGTAGGGATGGCCATCGACCATCGATTATTCGAAATCATTGATGGTCTATGACCGATGGTAACTACTTTTACCATCGATGGGGGAGAACCAGATGGCTTCCCGCCATCGATGATAAAGAGCTATCAATTTATTTATTTTTTCTCTAGGGTGTCAGGGACACTGAGCATAGCTCCGCCCCTGGACACCCATGAAGCCACACCCCCAGGCTCTGATTGGCCTGCGTCTAGCTCAATACTAAAGTAATGGGGACCTTTAATGGGCAAAACGATTGATGGTTCCCTTACAGATGGTTGCCCACCATCGAGGTTAACCATCGATAGATAACCATTGATGGATAACCCACCGATGGCTATACCTACTGAGCAGGGTTATAAGCTTACTAATCACCCCTTCTGTGCCTGAAGTAACTATTTCCCCCTCTACCCCCTGACTACTTACCCCGGCGACACACACACACAACACTTTAGGGAGAGTACATGACATATATGATAGCAGAGGATGAGAGCACGTAATCTGAGGCTTGACGGCACAGCAGCTGGAGGGCTCCCCTGTAGCACAGTGGAGAGCAGTGGACTTTAGGAGGGTTTTCTGTTACTTTGCACCAGGGGGGAGTAGGGAAAGCTAGATTGCATACCAATTGAGGGGAAGTACATAGAAGGCATACTGGTCTTTCCTGTATAATGAAATATTTTTTTGACAATTTACTATAATACTACACTCAGAATTACTACTTCCTGCAGCTGGCGATTGTAACTTCCATTAAAGCAACTGCAAATATGTGAAGCTGTTTCTAACAAGTATGAATGAGCAGCAGGGTTGGACTGGCCCACATGGGGAACAGGGGAAACCACCGGTGGGCCCCACTGCCTGAGGGGTCCCACCTCCTCCAGGGAATCAGGTTCCAGACTCTGCACTTGAATTATAGATTATACATATATCACCTTATATTACACAGGACCAGTGGCGTGCGGTGAGGTCAGTGGCTGGTGAGGCATGCCCACTACCGCCGCTGCCAGTGCCTACTAATGTTGCTGCCAGGTACTGCCCCTACTGCTAATTACCAATCTGATGCTGCCGCCAATGTCTGCAAATTCTGAGGAGCAGCAGCAGCCAAGGCCTGGGCAGCAGAGTTGGCCAGGGTTAAGGAGAACAGCAGAGGGTCTGTCTGGAGGCTGGAAGCAGGATTAGAGCTGCAGGGTGGTTGATTGAGATGGCAGCATTAATCACTCCCGCTACCCTTATACCCCAGCACCCACGCAGTAATCTCCACCCCTCCCCTTACGTCTGTGCGCACACGCAGTAATCACCCCCCCTCCCCTTACACCCATACACTAATCACTCCCTTATACCCCGGCACATATGCACAAATCACTCCCCCCTCCCCTTATACCCCGGCACATATGCACTATTCACTCCCCCCTCTCCTTATACCCAGCACATATGCACTATTCACTCCCCCCTCCCCTTATACCCCGGATCATATGCACAAATCACTCCCCCCTCCCCTTATACCCCGGCACATATGCACTATTCACTCCCCCCTCTCCTTATACCCAGCACATATGCACAAATCACTCCCCCCTCCCCTTATACCCCGGCACATATGCACAAATCACTCCCCCCTCCCCTTATACCCCGGCACATATGCACAAATCACTCCCCCCTCCCCTTATACCCCGGCACATATGCACAAATCACTCCCCCCTCCCCTTATACCCCGGCACATATGCACTATTCACTCCCCCCTCTCCTTATACCCAGCACATATGCACTATTCACTCCCCCCTCCCCTTATACCCCGGCACATATGCACAAATCACTCCCCCCCTCCCCTTATACCCCGGCACATATGCACAAATCACTCCCCCCTCCCCTTATACCCCGGCACATATGCACTATTCACTCCCCCCTCCCCTTATACCCCGGCACATATGCACTATTCACTCCCCCCTCCCCTTATACCCAGCACATATGCACTATTCACTCCCCCCTCCCCTTATACCCCGGCACATATGCACAAATCACTCCCCCCTCCCCTTATACCCCGGCACATATGCACTATTCACTCCCCCCCTCCCCTTATACCCAGCACATATGCACAAATCACTCCCCCCTCCCCTTATACCCCGGCACATATGCACTATTCACTCCCCCCCTCCCCTTATACCCAGCACATATTGCTATGATTCCAGCACTCAGGTCAGAGGAGATCTTATGGCAAGGACCGGAGCACTGGAACGGAATGCTGGGGAAGGGAGCAGGACAGGAAAATAGCCCCTGGCGCCCTAACTCTGTTGTCTCACCCGTGTTGTCAGAAATCCCCTGCGAGACTATGGTTTCTTGAGCCCTTGGCAGCCGCGTTTGAAGGGCGGATTATGTCTGCCCAACTTCGATGCCCCCCGGTCTTAATGAGAGACAAAGGGAAACCCGAGACAGGGTGATAACAAGAGGCCCTCTAACAAAACAACCAGGCCAGGGGCTAAGCAAACTCAAAACTATAATATGTGCGGAGAAACCGCCAGGGAAAAGGACAACCAAAATATCCACTTGTCCAATTCTCCTACCTGGCACCGCCGAGTACCAGAGAGGACTGGTGGAAGCGGAACCCTCCGCAAATGCTCCAAACACAAAATATAAAAGGAAAAGCGGCTGAGCCGCAACACACGGCAGAGCCGCAACTCACGAACACCACTGGATATAAAACGGTGATCAGTCAGGACTCCAGGGAACCAAACGACCTCTTGGGATGAGATGACAACTCCCGAATACCGGACTTCTGAGGACTGGAATGACCGGATACAGCAGGACTGGAAACAGACTCTCAGCAAACAAAGGCAGCATGCAGGAAGCTATTACCGGCGTCTGTGAGAAGCCCTGGGAGTGTATTTAACAAGGAGTCCTCCAATCAGCTGCTAAAGACTGATTAGAATAAATGCCGTGCAGCTGCCTTGCTGCACGGCCAGAGAGCAGGTGAATATCTTAATTTCCTAAAGCCTAGCAACGGGGAACGCGGTCCGCCAGTGGCGTCCCCATTGCTAGGGTCCGTGCGGCTCAGCGCGCCCGGCGTCTAGCGTTGCTAGGGAGCCGGCGGCTGTACGCGCACGGCGTCTCTAGTTGCTAGGCGCCGGGCCGTGCAGACAAGCGGACCCCGGCGCCTAACAGTACCCCCCCCTTGAGGAGGGGTCAAGGAACCCCTAAAGCCAGGTTTCTGAGGAAATTCCCGAAAAAATGCCCTCTTGAGCCTCGGGGCATGAACCTTATCCAGGACCCAAGACCTTTCCTCCGGACCATAGCCTTTCCAGTGAACTAGAAAATACAGCCGACCCCGGGACAATTTGGAATCGAGAACCTTCTCTACCAAGAACTCCTGTTGTCCCTGTACATCCACTGGAGATCTACCCTGAGAGATCTTCCGAGGAAATCTACTGGAAGAAACGTATTGTTTCAACAGGGAACAATGAAACGTATTTCCAATCCTGAGAGATCTTGGTAAACGTAACCGAAAGGCAACTGGGTTGACTCTTTTAATAATAAGAAATGGCCCAATAAATTTGGGTCCCAGTCTAGCCGAGGATTGTCGAAGCCTGATGTTGCGAGTCGACAACCACACCCTATCTCCCACCTTAAAAGTGCAAGGACGTCGGAGCCTGTCAGAAAATTTCTTCTCTCGAAAGGCCGCTTTTCTGAGAGCAAGGTGCACCTTTTTCCAAATGGCTCTGAGATGGGAGGTTAAGGTTAGCGAGGAGACTGAGGAATGATGAAAAAAAGAATTAGCTCTGGGGTGAAAACCAAAAACTGAAAAGAATGGAGACTCTTTAGTGGAGGAATGACAAGAATTATTGTAAGCAAATTCAGCCAACGGAAGAAACTCGGACCAATCATTCTGGAGTTTGGCTGAATACAAGCGCAAATATTGTTTCAATGATTGGTTAACTCGTTCGGTTTGCCCGTTGGATTGTGGGTGGTAACCGGATGTTAACGACAATTTCATCTTCAATGAGGCACAAAAACATTTCCAGAATTGTGCGATGAATTGTGGACCCCGATCAGAAACAATATCAGTAGGCAACCCATGAAGCCTGAATACATGGCGGAGAAACAAAACTGCCAACCCTTGGGCAGAAGGCAATCGGGGAAGAGCAATAAAATGAGCCATTTTACTAAAACGGTCCACTACCACCCATATGACTCGGAATCCGGCTGAAAGGGGAAGGTCAACCACAAAATCCATGGAAATATGAGACCACGGCCTGAGAGGAACATTTAAGGGCATAAGTTGCCCGATGGGCAAGGAACGGGGAACCTTATGCTGTGCACAAACCTGACATGAATAAACAAATTCCTTGACGTCTTTAGAAAGACCAGGCCACCATACTGAGCGAGAGACTAACTCCAATGTCTTAGAGACTCCTGGATGCCCTGAAACTTTGTTATCATGGAATTCCGTTAAAACAGTAGCTCTCAAAAACTCAGGGACGTAAAGACGACCAGCAGGAGTAATTCTAGGAGCTTGGTGTTGAAGCTGTTTTAACTGGGTAAATAAATCTTGTGTGAGGCCCGCCCAGATGACCGAAGATGGAAGTATGGGGGTAACAGGATTGTTATTGTTAACCGGAAGAAAGCTACGTGACAGGGCATCAGCCTTAGTATTCTTGGAACCAGGCCTGAAAGTGATTATAAATTTGAAACGCGTAAAAAATAATGCCCAACGTGCCTGCCGGGCATTAAGCCGCTTAGCCGATTCAATGTATTGCAGGTTCTTATGGTCAGTCAATACCGAAATAGTATGTTTTGCTCCCTCCAGCCAATGCCTCCACTCCTCGAAAGCCCACTTTACCGCCAGTAACTCCCGATTACCAACGTCATAGTTGGATTCAGCGGAGGAGAATTTCCTGGACATAAAGGCACAAGGATGTAACTCCAGAGACTCCAGATCCTTTTGAGAAAGGATAGCCCCCACTCCAACCTCCGAGGCATCAACCTCCACCACAAAGGGCAATTCCGGATTAGGATGTCTGAGGACTGGAGCCGAGACAAAGGCTTGTTTCAAGGCCCGGAAGGACAACTCAGCTTCACGCGACCAGTTGGTAGGATCCGCTCCTTTCTTTGTCAGAGCTACAATGGGAGCAACCAGGTCAGAAAAAGAATGAATGAACCTCCTATAATAATTCGCAAACCCTAAAAAGCGCTGAATTGCTTTTAAATTGGTGGGTTGCGCCCAACTAAGGATGGCCTGGAGTTTCTTTGGTTCCATGGAAAATCCCTGAGGGGAAATTATGTACCCTAAAAAAGATACTTCCGTGACATGAAACTCACACTTCTCCAGCTTGGCATATAAATGATTCTCACGTAACTTTTGAAGAACCAGACGCACCTGGGTAACATGTTGTTCCATTGATTCAGAAAAAATCAGGATGTCGTCTAAGTAAACGACCACGAATTTCCCTAGGAAGTCACGGAGCACATCGTTAATGAGGTCTTGAAAAACTGCCGGAGCATTGGACAGGCCGAACGGCATCACCAGGTATTCGTAGTGACCCGACTGAGTACTGAAGGCCGTTTTCCACTCATCTCCAGATTTAATTCGGATGAGGTTGTACGCTCCTCTAAGGTCAATTTTAGAAAAAATCACAGCAGAACGTAACTGATCAAAGAGTACAGAAATCAACGGCAAAGGATAGGTGTTTTTAACTGAGATCTTATTCAGGGCTCTAAAATCAATGCAAGGTCTAAGCGAGACATCCTTTTTCTCCACAAAGAAGAAGCCTGCACTTAAAGGAGATTTTGATGGTCTAATAAATCCTTTCTCAAGGCTCTCCTTTACATAATCATTCATAGCCGCAGTTTCTGGCCCGGATAATGCATATAATCTTCCCTTTGGCAATGCGGCACCAGGAATTAACTCAATAGCACAATCATAAGGCCGATGGGGAGGCAGAATGTCCGCATTGCCTTTGGAGAAAACATCAGCAAACTCCTGGTATTCCACCGGAATGAGTTCTGGAATGATAGCTGCTACTCTGACTGGAAACGTGATACATTCCTTATCACAAAAAGTACCCCATTGTGAAATCTCCCCCGACCGCCAATCAATGGTGGGATTATGAAAGGCCAGCCAAGGGTGACCCAGAACAACTGGAACTGCTGGGCAATGTGTAAGAAAGAACTCGATTTTCTCGGAATGTAGAGCTCCTACTGTAAGTAGTACAGGGGGTGTATGGAGAGAAATAATCCCATTAGACAGCGGACTCCCATCTAAGCCATGCATGGTGACACACCTACCCAAAGGTAACTGAGGAATGCCTAAGGCCTTAGCCCAAGTTAAATCCATAAAGTTTCCTGCAGCTCCACTGTCAACAAAAGCCGACACCGAAGAACTGAGGCTGCCAAAGGAAACTTTAACTGGGACTAAAAGGGAGTTATTCGAGGAGATAAGCTGCAGACCTAGGTGAACCCCCTCACAATTCACCTGGTCAAAGCGTTTCCCGACTTGTTCGGACAATTACGAGCAAAATGTCCCTTACCCCCACAGTACAGACAAAGACCAGAATTTTGCCTTCTGGCTCTTTCTTCAGGAGACAGCCGGGAGAGACCCATCTGCATGGGCTCCTCTACGTCTTCAGGAATGGAATATACACACGGACTTGACCTTACAGGTGCTCCTTTTTCAGCCCTCCGCTCTCTGAGACGACGATCAATCTTAATAGAAAGCTCCATGAGTTTATCGAGAGTCTCAGGAGCGGGGTACTGAAGGAGACTGTCTTTTATAGACTCTGATAAGCTGAGGCGAAACTGACTGCGCAGGGCTGGGTCATTCCAGCCACAGTCGTTCGACCAACGGCGAAACTCCGTACAATAAACCTCCGCAGGATTTCTACCCTGTCTGAGAGCGCGCAACTGACTTTCAGCGGACGCCTCTCTATCAGGGTCATCATACAAGAGCCCTAAAGACTCAAAAAAAGCGTCAACTGACAACAATGCCGGATCCTCTGCTCTTAAACCAAATGCCCAGGTCTGAGGATCCCCCTGGAGCAAAGAAATAATAATCCCGACCCTCTGAGATTCAGTACCCGAGGAAGTCGGTCTTAAACGAAAATAAAGTTTACAGGATTCTTTAAAATTAAAAACCTCTTTTCTATCACCAGAAAAACGGTCAGGCAAATGCATCTTTGGTTCAGGGACTACCCTTGGGGAAGCTCGAAAAAGATCTTCCTGCAACTTCACCCGAAGAGAAAGATCCTGAACCATCTGAGTAAGTTCTTGAATCTGGCTGACTAAGAGCTGACCAGGATTTGGCCCTAAACCTGTTGGATTCATGAGGCCGATAAACTCTCACAAAACTGAATGAGAAAAAATTAAACCCTGTTTAATTTTAAGTTTTTGGTATGGCCGGTAATAATGTTATGATTCCAGCACTCAGGTCAGGGGAGATCTTATGGCAAGGACCGGAGCACTGGAACGGAATGCTGGGGAAGGGAGCAGGACAGGAAAATAGCCCCTGGCGCCCTAACTCTGTTGTCTCACCCGTGTTGTCAGAAATCCCCTGCGAGACTATGGTTTCTTGAGCCCTTGGCAGCCGCGTTTGAAGGGTGGATTATGTCTGCCCAACTTCGATGCCCCCCGGTCTTAATGAGAGACAAAGGGAAACCCGAGACAGGGTGATAACAAGAGGCCCTCTAACTAAACAACCAGGCCAGGGGCTAAGCAAACTCAAAACTATAATATGTGCGGAGAAACCGCCAGGGAAAAGGACAACCAAAATATCCACTTGTCCAATTCTCCTACCCGGCACCGCCGAGTACCAGAGAGGACTTGTGGAAGCGGAACCCTCCGCAAATGCTCCAAACACAAAATATAAAAGGAAAAGCGGCTGAGCCGCAACACACGGCAGAGCCGCAACTCACGAACACCACTGGATATAAAACGGTGATCAGTCAGGACTCCAGGGAACCAAACGACCTCTTGGGATGAGATGACAACTCCCGAATACCGGACTTCTGAGGACTGGAATGACCGGATACAGCAGGACTGGAAACAGACTCTCAGCAAACAAAGGCAGCATGCAGGAAGCTATTACCGGCGTCTGTGAGAAGCCCTGGGAGTGTATTTAACAAGGAGTCCTCCAATCAGCTGCTAAAGGCTGATTAGAATAAATGCCGTGCAGCTGCCTTGCTGCACGGCCAGAGAGCAGGTGAATATCTTAATTTCCTAAAGCCTAGCAACGGGGAACGCGGTCCGCCACCCCGGCTCAGCGCGCCCGGCATCTAGCGCGCAGACAAGCGGACCCCGGCGCCTAACACATATGCACAAACCCCTCCCCCCTCCCCTTATACCCCGGCACATATGCACAAATCACTCCCCCCTCCCCTTATACCCCGGCACATATGCACAAATCACTCCCCCCTCCCCTTATACCCCGGCACATATGCACTATTCACTCCCCCCCTTCCCTTATAACCAGCACATATGCACAAATCACTCCCCCCTCCCCTGATACCCCGGCACATATGCACAAATCACTCCCCCCTCCCCTTATACCCCGGCACATATGCACTATTCACTCCCCCCTCCCCTTATACCCCGGCACATATGCACTATTCACTCCCCCCTCCCCTTATACCCCGGCACATATGCACAAATCACTCCCCCCTCCCCTTATACCCCGGCACATATGCACAAATCACTCCCCCCTCCCCTTATACCTCGGCACATATGCACTATTCACTCCCCCCTCCCCTTATACCCCGGCACATATGCACAAATCACTCCCCCCTCCCCTTATACCCCGGCACATATGCACTATTCACTCCCCCGCTCCCCTTATACCCAGCACATATGCACAAATCACTCCCCCCTCCCCTTATACCCCGGCATATATGCACATATCACTCCCCCCTCCCCTTATACCCCGGCACATATGCACTATTCACTCCCCCCTCCCCTTATACCCCGGCACATATGCACTATTCACTCCCCCCTCCCCTTATACCCCGACACATATGCACAAATCACTCCCCCCTCCCCTTATACCCCGGCACATATGCACTATTCACTCCCCCCTCCCCTTATACCCAGCACATATGCACTATTCACTCGCCCCCTCCCCTTATACCCAGCACATATGCACAAATCACTCCCCCCTCCCCTTATACCCCGGCATATATGCACAAATCACTCCCCCCTCCCCTTATACCCCGGCACATATGCACTAGTCACTCCCCCGTCCCCTTATACCCCGGCACATATGCACTATTCACTCCCCCCTCCCCTTATACCCAGCACATATGCAGTAATCATCCCCCCACACACACACACATATCCCAGCACACATGCAGTAATTACCACCACCACCACACACACACATTTCCCAGCACACGTTTAATAATCACACATCTGCACACATGCAGTAATCACACTTATCACACACACCCTACACTTATACCCGGCACAAACGCACTAATCACCCCCCCCCCCCCCCACTCCCCTTATACGCTGGCACAGTGTGTACAAATCGCTGGCAGAGCCCACATGGCTGTAATGAAACTATGAAAGCAGGACAGCAGCGCTCAGCATGGAGACCAGGAGATGGCGGGATATGCACACCGCACACACACACCAGCTGGCTCTCCGCGCTGCTGACCAGAGTGACAGGGACACTGACCTGTGCATGCCGCGGAGCACTTCAATCACAAGTATGAGGATCCTGCAGGGAAGCGGGTGGGGGGGGCTGTGCGCCAGTCTCTGATAGTGTCCGGGACCGGGTGACAGCTGAAGACTATGTCGGGCTGCGGTGCGATATGGGGCCTTACCTGGAGTAATGAAACGGCCAGCCCTGGCGGCAGAGTGTGCAGCTACTCCCGGCTTACAGTGACGATGGATGAAGGAGAGGAGTGATGCCCAATCATATCTCTCTCAGAGACAGGGGCGTGCTTTCATATGGGCTGAAAGCACACCCCTGTCACTGAGGCACGTCTACTAGTGCCGCTTATCCTGCTCTTTTAAATGGGCTTTTTACTGCCCATAGGTTGGCCCCACCCCTCACTTCCAGTCCTTTATCATTAGACGCAGGAGGCACCGCTCTCGGTGCCTCCGAAACGAATTGAAACCTATTTTTACAGGGTACAAATGATTACAATAATATAAAGCATATACTTATGACACATAATGTGTGTCATAAGTATCTTTGCATTATTGTAATCATTAATGACAGGGGAGGCACTGCCTCCACGTCCCTGCACAGGACTGTGGTGTATTGTCTACAGTGCATTTCTGTTATTAATCTGGTACATTATGCATGCACTAGCAGTCCATGCACTCTTTAATGGTCAGCCAAGACTCTGAAGTTTGGCCACACCCCTAAACATGGGCCCCTAAAAATGCATTCCCCAATCAGAAGCTTTCTTTTATTGCATAACCTACAATAACAGATAACAACTAATTGCTAATTGGTTGCATTTATTTAGTGCAAATTGGCATTTGGCACCACTGAGAAATGGGAGTAAATCAGCCTCAGTTGGGGTAAAATCGTCCCTTTTATCCCAGCAATGCGTTGTGTAAGCAGAGAGTTATGCTAACTGCAGTATGTAGCAATGGGTTGGAATACCTCCATCTGGACTGGAGATAATTATCATATAGTAAAGATGTAACTTTCATCTTACTATAAATCAAACAGGATTTAATCATTTAATAGTGATGACTGTACAGATAATCCTTATTTACGTAGCCAAGGGGAATTTTCCAGAAATGAATGACAATAATAATTATACATAGAAAGAGAAGACGTACATTTTGCTGTGACCACAGAACTAATAAAATACTACTGAGCAGCCTGTCAAAATGACAGAACAACATAACATTAATGTCACAGCCGGCGGCTGTGCACGCCCGAACAGAGCAACACTTGAAATAGCTCCATCTAGTGGCTGCCGATGCGCACAACACTTGCATTTCCCCCATGGAGGGGAGAAGCTGTATTTGCCTTTTATTATGGGTATGGGTCGTTGGGTCGACTCAACTTAGGTCGGCAGTCATTAGGTCGACCACTGAAGGTCAACATGTGAAAAGGTCGACATGAGTTTTTTTTTCCTTTTTTTGGTGTCGTTTTCTTCGTAAAGTGACGGGGAACCCCAATTAGTGCACCGTGTCCCCTCGCATGGCTCGCCATGCTTCGGGCAAGGTTACCGTTCCAATCGTAGTCCACGTGGATCGTCAAGTATGGAAAAATCCAAAAAATGAAAAAAGTGAAAAACTCATGTCGACCTTTTGACCTGTCAACCTATTGACCATGTCGACCTAATGCATGTCGACCTTATGACTGTCGACCAAAGCTGTGTCGACCTAACGACTGTATCCCTTTATCCCTTTATTATATAGAATACTACTTACGGAAATATTCTTCCCCAAAACTTTAAATCTATTTTAATGAATGCTTTGTACAACGTTTATTCTATCAATGATGGCGTGAACATGAGATCCATTCCCGGAAACAAAAGGTCTGACACCAAGCATCAACTGTAATGGGAGGAGCTAGGCTAATCAGGGTGTCAGTTACTGAATTTCCAAAACTGTAATGGGAGGGGCTAGGCTGATCAGGGTGTCAGTTACTGAATTTCCAAAACTGTAATGGGAGGGGCTAGGCTGATCAGGGTGTCAGTTACTGAATTTCCAAAACTGTAATGGGAGGGGCTAGGCTGATCAGGGTGTCAGTTACTGAATTTTCAAAACTGTAATGGGAGGAGCTAGGCTAATCAGGGTGTCAGTTACTTAATTTTCAAAACTGTAATGGGAGGAGCTAGGCTAATCAGTGTGTCAGTTACTGAATTTCCAAAACTGTAATGGGAGGAGCTAGGTTAATCAGGGTGTCAGTTACTGAATTTCCAAAACTGTAATGGGAGGAGCTAGGCTAATCAGGGTGTCAGTTACTGAATTTCCAAAACTGTAATGGGAGGGGCTAGGCTGATCAGGGTGTCAGTTACTGAATTTCCAAAACTGTAATGGGAGGGGCTAGGCTGATCAGGGTGTCAGTTACTGAATTTTCAAAACTGTAATGGGAGGAGCTAGGCTAATCAGGGTGTCAGTTACTTAATTTTCAAAACTGTAATGGGAGGAGCTAGGCTAATCAGGGTGTCAGTTACTTAATTTTCAAAACTGTAATGGGAGGAGCTAGGCTAATCAGGGTGTCAGTTACTGAATTTCCAAAACTGTAATGGGAGGAGCTAGGCTGATCAGGGTGTCAGTTACTGAATTTCCAAAACTGTAATGGGAGGAGCTAGGCTAATCAGGGTGTCAGTTACTGAATTTCCAAAACTGTAATGGGAGGAGCTAGGCTAATCAGGGTGTCAGTTACTGAATTTTCAAAACTGTAATGGGAGGAGCTAGGCTAATCAGGGTGTCAGTTACTGAATTTTCAAAACTGTAATGGGAGGAGCTAGGCTAATCAGGGTGTCAGTTACTGAATTTCCAAAACTGTAATGGGAGGAGCTAGGCTAATCAGGGTGTCAGTTACTGAATTTCCAAAACTGTAATGGGAGGAGCTAGGCTAATCAGGGTGTCAGTTACTGAATTTCCAAAACTGTAATGGGAGGAGCTAGGCTAATCAGGGTGTCAGTTACTGAATTTTCAAAATTGCAGTAGGAGGAGCTAGGCTAATTAGGACATAATTGCCAAAATGTACAAAATTGTAAGTGGGTGGCGCTTGGTTAATTAGGCAGAATTTGAAAAAAAAGTACTAAATTGTAATGGGAGGAGCTAGGCTAGTCAGACATAATTAACAATATTGTAATGGGAGGAGCTAGGTTAGTCACACATAATTAACAATATTGTAATGGGAGGAGCTAGGCTAGTCACAAATAATTAGCAACATTGTGATGGGAGGAGCTAGGGTAATCAGACATAATTACCAATATTGTAATGGGAGGAGCTAGGCTAAAAAGGACATAATTACTAAAATGTTCAAAATTGTAAATGGGCGGAGCTTGGTTAATTAGGTATAATCAACAATATTGTAATGGGTGGAGCTAGGCTAGTAAGACATAAATAACCAAATGTACAAAATTGTAAATGGGTGGAGCTTGGTTAATTAGGCATAATTAACAATATTATAATGGGAGGATCTAGGCTATTCGGGCATAATTACCAAAATGTGAAAACATGTAATGGGAGGAGTTAGGTTAATCAGACATAATTAACAAAATGAATAAAATTGTAATTGGAGGAGCTAGGCTTATTAGGGCCTCAATCTCTGAATGTACAACACTGTAATGTCCAAGCGGAGATTTAGGGGTCAAGACGCCCCTAGGCGCAAAAGTAATGCCCCCAGCCCCACATTCTCAATTTTATTATTTTCATAGTCTGATTATAAGCCCTCATTTGACTATTGGCAGTTTAATATATTAATAATACAAGCCATAGGCGATGACTTTTCATCATACTTTTACTTGTGTACACATTTACTAGGTAGATCAGCTTACAGGGGCAGTCTGCACATGTCAAACATGTCCACACTCCACTCAAGCTGGCGTACAGTACGGTGTGGCACAATGGAAATATTTTGTCGTTACTTGTAAATTTCAGACTGACAATATTAAAACAAGCATATGAATGCCGCCCCTCAGTAAGTGGTGCCCCTAGGCAAGTGCCTCACATGCCTAACAGGAAATTCACCACTGGCAATTAATTTCTATTCGAGCATGTCCTCTTGAATAACTCAGTGGTTCCCAAACTCGTTCCTCAAAGACCCCCAACAGTTAATGTTTTCCAGGTCTCCTCACAGAATCACCAGTGAGATAATTAGCTCCACCTGTTGATCTTTTAAAATGTGCCAGTGAGTAATGACTACACCTGTGCACCTGCTGGGTGACCTGAGAAATGTGACAGTGAGTAATGACTACACCTGTGCACCTGCTGGGTGATCTGGGAAATGTGTCAGCGAGTAATGAGTACACCTGTGCTCCTGCTTGGTGACCTGGGAAATGTGTCAGTCAGTAATACATACACCTGTGCTCCTGCTGGGTGACCTGGGAAATGTGTCAGTGAGTAATACATACACCTGTGCTCCTGCTGGGTGACCTGGGAAATGTGTCAGTCAGTAATACATACACCTGTTCTCCTGCTGGGTGCCCTGGGAAATGTGTCAGTCAGTAATACATACACCTGTGCTCCTGCTGGATGACCTGGGAAATGTGCCAGTCAGTAATACATACACCTGTGCACCTGCTGGGTGACCTGAGAAATGTGACAGTGAGTAATGACTACACCTGTGCACCTGCTGGGTGATCTAGGAAATGTGTCAGCGAGTAATGAGTACACCTGTGCTCCTGCTGGGTGACCTGGGAAATGTGTCAGTCAGTAATACATACACCTGTGCTCCTGCTGGGTGACCTGGGAAATGTGTCAGTGAGTAATACATACACCTGTGCTCCTGCTGGGTGACCTGGGAAATGTGACAGTGAGTAATGAGTACACCTATGCACCTGCTGGGTGATCTGGGAAATGTGTCAGCGAGTAATGAGTACACCTGTGCTCCTGCTGGGTGACCTGGGAAATGTGTCAGTCAGTAATACATACACATGTGCTCCTGCTGGGTGACTTGGGAAATGTGTCAGTGAGTAATACATACACCTGTGCTCCTGCTGGGTGACCTGGGAAATGTGACAGTGAGTAATGAGTACACCTGTGCACCTGCTTGGCAACCTGGGAAATGTGACAGTGAGTAATGAGTACACCTGTGCACCTGCTGGGTGACCTGGGAAATGTGTCAGCGAGTAATGAGTACACCTGTGCTCCTGCTGGGTGACCTGGGAAATGTGTCAGTCAGTAATACATACACCTGTGCTCCTGCTGGGTGACCTGGGAAATGTGTGAGTGAGTAATGACCACACCTGTGCTCCTGCTGGGTGACCTGGGAAATGTGACAGTGAGTAATACATACACCTGTGCACCTGCTTGGTTACCTGGGAAATGTGACAGCGAGTAATGACTACACCTGTGCACCTGCAGGGTGACCTGGGAAATGTGAACTGTTGGGGGTCCTTGGTGTAACCTTTTCGCCTATTGTAGTTGCCGTGTTTTTCCTTTGTAAACTCGAAAAAAAGAAGTAAAATAATTTTACTGTGTATATTTCCTTATTGTTTATACATCAACTAAATAATTCATGCTTTGTGCCGCTCATTTATATTACAATAGTGAACTGCAATAACTTTTTTTCGTGTGTTATTACTCATAGAAAGTACAAAAATGAGCAATATCTGGAATTTACGTTTATTTCTTAGTTCAGGAAGTTGCATTTGCAAATAATCAGATATTTATCTGCAAAATAATTTTCTAAATATAGATCTGCAGGATTATTTTCTAAATATAGACACTAGGAATGCTAACCACTGCGAGCGTCCTTGTCATTTGTTTGTCAACTGGTATTACTCATGCTGAGCACGTGTCAGAGCTCACGTTCATTAATACAGAATAACAAATGCACCTGAGAACGTTTGGCAGGGATTATATTTAATAATAGGATTTTAATACCTACCGGCAAATCCTTTTCTCTTAGTCCGTAGAGGATGCTGGGGTCACATCAAGAACCATGGGGTATAGACGGGATCCACAGGAGACATGGGCACTTTAAGACTTTCAAAGGGGTGTGAACTGGCTCCTCTCTCTATGCCCCTCCTCCAGACTCCAGTTATAGGAACTGTGCCCAGGGAGACAGACATTTAGAGGAAAGGGATTTATTGTTAAACTAAGGTGAGATACATACCAGCTCACACCTCAAGCACGCCGTACAACATGGCATTTAACACAACGCAAGTCAACGCCATGAACATTATCAGCAACAGGCTGACTATAAACGTAACACAACATGTGTGTAACCACAACTAATAACTGCAGATACAGTACGCACTGGGAGGGGCGCCCAGCATCCTCTACGGACTAAGAGAAAAGGATTTACCGGTTGGTATTAAAATCCTATTTTCTCATACGTCCTAGAGGATGCTGGGGTCACATCAAGAACCATGGGGTTATACCAAAGCTCTAGAAATGGCGGGAGAGTGCGGATGACTGCAGCACCGATTGACCAGACATGAGGTCCTCCCTAGCAGTGGCGTAAGTTCGTCCCAGTTGCCCGAAGGCAAGATAAATATTGGTGCCCCCCTATTTCCTATATTAAGATAAATATATGTGTGTGTGTGTGCTTGCGTGTGTGTGTGTATTGAGTGTTCTGAAAAAAATGTATAAACTATATTTATACATTTGTCTTTTATTTTGAATCACACATTTCTTAGCATTTATACCCAGGATTAGATCCCATGACCTGTTACACTGACAGCAGACACTTTACTGATAGAGTTATTTGCTCCTGTAGAGGAAGCATGAGAATTCTAACTATATGAAGTTACGTGTAATTGTCAGAGAAGTATCTTCATATACAGTAGTTAAAATTCTCATATTTCCTATACAGGAGCAAACAGCTTCATCAGTAAGGTATCTGCTTCAAGTGTAATAGGTTGTGGTTTCTAATCCTGGATATGACACCTGTAAAATTTGTAAAGTGCAGGAACCAGTGAGGAAGTCGGACACTGAAAAGATGTGCGCAGCTTCCATCCCTTTCCAAATAACGTACTGAAAAGATAGTGGCAGCCAGAGCCGGTGCTAGGGTGTTCGGCGCCCCCCTGCAAACTATAAATTTGCGCCCTCCCTCTCATACTGTAGTTAATAAAATGAGAGTGTGCGCCGAAGGACGCAAAAAAGGATTATGGTGTGACCACACAACAGTACCCCCAATTCAAATTATGTCACACAGTAGCACAATCTTATTCACATTTCACCGCACATAGAATGAGCCGAAATTCACATTATAGCACACAGAATGAGCCGAAATTCACATTATACCACACGGTATGAGACGAAATTCACATTATAGCACACAGAATGAGCCAAAATTCACATTATAGCACATGGTATGACCCAAAATTCACATTATACCACACGGTATGAGCCGAAATTCACATTATAGCACACAGAATGAGCCGAAATTCACATTATAGCACACGGTATGAGCCGAAATTCACATTATACCACACGGTATGAGCCGAAATTCACATTATAGCACACAGAATGAGCCGAAATTCACATTATAGCACACAGAATGAGCCAAAATTCACATTATAGCACACAGAATGAGCCGAAATTCACATTATAGCACACGGTAGGACCCGAAATTCACATTATACCACACGGTATGAGCCGAAATTCACATTATAGCACACAGAATGAGCCAAAATTCACATTATAGCACACGGTATGAGCAGAAATTCACATTATACCACACGGTATGAGACGAAATTCACATTATAGCACACAGAATGAGCCAAAATTCACATTATAGCACACGGTATGACCCAAAATTCGCATTATACCACACGGTATGAGCCGAAATTCACATTATAGCACACAGAATGAGCCGAAATTCACATTATAGCACACGGTATGAGCCGAAATTCACATTATAGCACACAGAATGAGCCAAAATTCCCAGTATACCACACGGTATGAGCCGAAATTCAAATAATAGCACATAGAATGAGCCAAAATTCACATTATAGCACACAGAATGAGCCGAAATTCACATTATACCACACAGAATGAGCTGAAATTCACATTATAGCTCATAGAATGAGCCAAAATTTACATTATAGCACACTGAATGAGCCGAAATTCAAATTATGCCACATGGAGACAAAATTCAGGGAGAGTGACAGTAGGGACAGGGAGAGAGAGAGGGAAAGTGACAGCAGGGACATAGGGACAGGGAGAGGGAAAGTGACAGCAGGGACATAGGGACAGGGAGCGTGACAGAGAGAGGGATAGTAAGGGCATACAATAGGGACTAGGGAGAGAGAAAGGCAGTAGGGTAAGATTACCTATTTAGCAGCGGCGGTGCTGAGGATGCTGTGGTCTGCGGTGCGGTGTATTAGGAGGCTGTGGTTGGCATGGTGCGGAAGTGCAGAAAAGGACTGAGGGCGGCGGCAGGGCGGCAGCGGTGTAGCAGAGAAGGAGGCAGCCAATCAGGAGGGGGCAGGATAAGATCAGTGGTGAGGAGCAGGAGGGGACAGGATGGGAGCAGTGGTGCGGAGCAGGAGGGGGCAAGATGGGAGTAGTGGTGCGGAGCAGGATGGGAGCAGTGGAAACACTGCATGGCACACGAATGAGACGTGACCGGGCGCCATGAGGGCAACATTAATCGGCAGCATGGGGGGACACATTAACCGGCGGCAAGCTTGTGAGTGGGGGGTGCCACGATGCCTATGGTCTGCACACTGCTATTAGTAAAATAAAAACAAAAAACTTCCATACATACATTACACATACATTATAAATAATTATACATACATTACATATACATTATACATAATTATACATACATTATACATACCGTCCACAGGAGGACACGGGCGCAGTGCGGTGCTGAACAATTAAGAGGTGGGGAGGAGAGGGGAGGGAGACCGTGACCTCACCAGAGAAGAGAGCCGTGTGGACCTGAGAAGAGCCGCTTCTTGTTGCCGGAGACGCAACGAGAAGAGGGAGTAAGGTAGCAGACGCCAGGACGCTACAGTGTGACAAGGGCACAGCAGCAGGGATGCAGAGCAGGGACAGCGCCTCTCCAGCCCAGTGCTCCGTGCTTTGCATCCCTTCGCTGAGCGTGTTACGTCGGGCTTGGTGACAGGAGGGACAGGTCAGGGAGGGGAGGAGACCACCTTTCTCCTTGTAGCCCATGGCTAGCAGCAGCGCACCGTTATTAGTCTTGCTGACTGATCCGCTGGTTGCGGGCCACCCAAGTGCTGTGGGCCCCCATGCATTGCACTGGCTGCTGCAGCGAAAGTTCCACCACTGCCATCTACTGTTAATGCCTGCAGAAGTGAAACTTATACACACACAAACACATATACATACATACACACATATATACATACAGTACATACACACACATATACATACATACATACATACATACACAGACAGTACATACACACACTTTCTCTCACCTTTTTTCCATCCACTTACAGTATCAGTCTGGTTGGCTGCAAGGGATTTGCCTCAGCTTGGGGATCCCGTTTAGCTCCGCCCATTTTCGTTCATGTAACCCCGCCCCCTTAAGTCCATGTAGCTCCGCCCACCTTCCATCCGCTCATCCTGCCTCTGTCCGATCATCATGCCTCTGTAGGGAAGGAGGGAGGGCTTTAAACGGACAGCGCTGCTGCCTGTCAGTTTGCATTTGCAGGCGGCAGCAGCAGGGGAACAGGCCCGAATCAGGGCAGCGCAGCACAGGGATGCAGTGCAGGAAGGCGCCTCTCCAATCAGGCGCCTACCTGCTTTGCATCCCTTTGCTGAGCGGGTAGCGCCGGGCCTGGTGGCAGCTATCAATTAACTTAATTCAATGGTGTCACAGAATGGGAGGAGAGGTGCCCCCTTCAGAACAGGAGCCCGGCGGCAGATGACTCCGTTGCCTCCCAGAGTTCTGCCTCTGCTCCCTAGCCAGGGTATCAAACTTGCAGAACTTCGCAAAGGTCTTTGAACCCGACCAAGTAGCCGCTCTGCAAAGTTGTAATGCCGAGATCCCCCGGGCAGCCGCCCAGGACGAGCCCACCTTTCTGGTAGAATGGGCCTTCACCGATTTCGGTAACGGCAATCCAGCCGTAGAATGAGCCTGCTGAATTGTATGACAGATCCAGCGCGCAATAGTCTGCTTGGAAGCAGGAGCCCCAATCTTATTGTGAGCATACAGGACAAACAGAGCCTCTGTTTTCCTAAACTGAGCCATTCTGGCGACATAAATTTTCAAAGCTCTTACTACATCGAGAAACTTCGATTCCAGCAAGGCGTCAGTAGCCACTGGCACCACAATAGGTTGGTTCAAGTGGAACGATGAAACCACTTTTGGCAGAAACTGCTGACGAGTCATCAACTCTGCTCTATCTTCATGGAAGATCAAATAAGGGCTCTTGTGAGACAAGGCTGCCAATTCAGACACCCGCCTTGCGGATGCCAAGGCCAACAGCATGACCACTTTCCAAGTAAGGAATTTCAACTCTACCTTCTGTAAAGGTTCAAACCAATGAGATTGAAGGAATTGCAACACCACGTTAAGATCCCATGGTGCCACAGGGGGCACAAAGGGAGGTTGGATGTGCAACACGCCTTTCACGAAGGTCTGAACTTCTGGAAGGAAGGCCAATTGTTTTTGGGGGAAAAACAATAAAGCTGAAATTTGAACTTTAATTGAGCCCAACTTTAGGCCCACATCCACACCGGCTTGTAGAAAATGGAGAAAACATCCTAACTGAAATTCTTCCGTAGGAGCCTTCTTGGATTCACACCAAGACACGTATTTTCTCCAAATATGGTGGTAATGTGTAGACGTTACTCCTTTCCTGGCCTGAATAAGAGTAGGGATGACTTCCTTGGGAATACCCTTTCGGGCTAGGATCCGGCGTTCAACCTCCAAGCCGTCAAACGAAGTCGCGGTAAGTCTTGGAACACGGACGGCCCCTGCTGTAACAGATCCTCCCTCAGAGGAAGAGGGCAGGGATCTCCTATGAGTAATTCCTGCAGATCTGGATACCAAGCCCTTCTTGTCCAGTCTGGACCAATGAGGATCGCTTGAACCTTTGTTCTTCTTATGATCTTTATCACTTTTGGAATGAGTGGAAGCGGAGGAAACATGTACTCCGACTGAAACACCCACGGTGTCACCAGAGCATCCACTGCTATTGCTTGAGGGTCTCTCGACCTGGAACAATATCTCTGAAGTTTCTTGTTGAGGCGAGATGCCATCATGTCTATTTGAGGAATTCCCCAAAGACTTGTCACTTCTGCAAAGACCTCTTGGTGAAGACCCCACTCTCCTGGATGGAGATCGTGTCTGCTGAGGAAGTCTGCTTCCCAGTTGTCCACTCCTGGAATGAAGATCGCTGACAGAGCGCTTGTATACCTTTCCGCCCAACGAAGCACCTTTGTGGCCTCTGCCATTGCCGCTCTGCTCTTTGTTCCGCCCTGGCGGTTTATGTACGCTACTGCTGTTATGTTGTCCAACTGAATCAAGACAGGCTGATAGCGAAGAAGATATTCCGCTTGCAGAAGGCCGTTGTGAATGTCCCTTAACTCCAGAACGTTTATGTGTAGACACATTTCCTGGCTTGACCATCTTCCCTGGAAGCTTTCCCCCTGCGTGACTGCTCCCCAGCCTCGGAGACTCGCATCCGTGGTCACTAAGATCCAGTCCTGGATCCCGAACCTGCGTCCCTCTAGGAGGTGAGAGCTGTGCAGCCACCACAGGAGTGAGATTCTGGTCTTGGAAAACAAGGTTATCCTTCGGTGCATGTGCAGATGGGACCCAGACCACTTGTCCAACAGGTCCCACTGAAACACTCTGGCATGGAATCTGCCAAACTGAATGGCCTCGTAGGCCGCCAGCATCTTCCGCAGCAACCGAGTGCATTGATGGATTGATACTCTTGTTGGTTTCAGCATTTGTTTGACCAGGTTCTGAATTTCCAGAGCCTTTTCCACTGGAAGAAAAACTCTCTGTAATTCTGTGTCCAGAATCATTCCCAAAAACGACAGCCATCTCGTCGGAATCAACTGTGATTTTGGCAAGTTTAGGAGCCAACCATGTTGCTGCTGAATTGTCAGGGAGAGTGTAATGTTCTGCATCAATTGGTCCCTGGATCTCGCCTTTATCAGGAGATCGTCCAAGTATGAGATAATCATGACTCCTTGCTTGCGTAGGAGAACCATTATTTCGCCCATTACTTTGGTGAAAACCCTCGGAACCGTGGACAGACCAAACGGCAACGTCGGAAATTGGTAATGACAATCCCGAACTGCAAACCTCAGGTAAGCCTGATGTGGGGGATAAATTGGAACATGCAAGTAGGCATCCTTTATGTCTACCGACACCATAAAATCCCCCTTCTCCAGACTGGAGATCACTGCCCGGAGAGATTCCTTCTTGAATTTGAATTTTTTTTAGATAGAAATTGAGGGCTTTGAGGTTCAGGATTGGTCTGACTGAGCCGTCTGGCTTCGGGACCACAAACAGGCTCGAATAAGAGCCTTCTCCCTGTTGTGATGGGGGAACCCTGACAATGACTTGATTGTGACACAATTTTTTTATTGTGGTGCATACCACCTCCCTGTCTGGAAGTGAAGCTGGTAAAGCTGATTTGAAAAATCGGTGAGGGGGGACATCTTGAAACTCCAGTTTGTACTCTTGGGACACTATTTCTAAAATCCATGGGATATGACCTAGTGTCAAAAGAATGCTATCCCTATCCAGGGTATCCATTTCAGATGACAAGTTATCTGCCCATTTTTCGATAGCACTACTCACCCACGCAGATGCAATGGCTGGTCTGAGTAGTGTACCCGTGGTGACATAAATGGATTTCAATGTATTTTCCTGCCTACAATCTGCAGGATCCTTTAGGGCTGCCGTGTCAGGGGACGGGAGAGCCACCTTTTTGGACAGCCGTGACAGAGCTTTGTCCACAATGGGGGGTGACTCCCATTTTCCCCTATCCCCAGACGAAAACGGATATGCCACTACAATCCTTTTGGGAATCTGAAACTTCTTGTCAGGACTTTCCCAAACCTTTTCACAAAGAGTGTTCAGTTCATGAGAGGGAGGAAATGTTACCTCAGGTTTCTTCCCTTTATACATACAGACCCTAGTATCAGGAACAGTGATATGTAATACATCTTTTATAGCCACAATCATGTACTGAATGCTCTTTGCCAGTTTTGGATCTAATCTGGCATCACTATAGTCGACACTTGAGTCAGTGTCCGTGTCGGTATCCGTGTCTGCCAGCTGGGCAAATGAATGTTTTTGTGACCCCAAGGGGGTCTGGACTTGAAACAACACATCCTCTACGGATTTCTTCCAAGCCTGGTTCTGAGACTCAGATTTATCCAGTCTTTTATTTATCAGAGCCACATTTGCATTCAAAGCACTCAAAACATTCACCCAATCAGGTGTCGGCGGTGCCGACAGGGTCACTCCCACAGCCGTTTGTGTCCCTAACATAGTCTCCTCCTGGGAAGAGCACTCCGCCTCACACATGCCGACACACGTGCACCCACCACACGCCGATACACTGGGCCTATAGGGGACAGACTCACAGTAAAGCCTGTCAGAGAGACACAGAGGAAGATATTGCCAGCTCACACCCCAGCGCCCAAACCCGGTCTGAAAACACTACAGAAAATGTCCCAGACCTGCAGCGCTTTTATAAATTATATATATAATGCACCAAAATCACTGTGCCCCCCCCCCCCCCCCCCGTTTTGCACCCTGTTACTTGTACAGCAGTGTGAGGAAGGACCAGCGTCTCTGCAGCCTTGTGGAGAGAAAATGGCGCTGGGCTGTGTGCTGTGAGGGCTAAGCCCCGCCCCCGTAATGGCGCTTTTCAGACCCGCTCTTTTTTAAACTTTTTAATACTGGCGGGGGGTCCGGACAGTGCCCTGGCACTTAGTCAGCTCTTGCCAGGTAGTGATTTGAGGTTAAAATGCTGCCCAGGGCGCGCCACCCCCCCCCCTCCCCCGCGCATTCTGTAGTGCCTCTGGGTGTGGGAGCATGGCGCGCAGCGCGGCCGCTGTGCGGTAACTCAAAGCCGTCACTGAACTCTTCTGATCTTTTTCTACTCACCTGTCTTCTGACTTCTGGCTCTGCAAGGGGGGTGACGGCGGGCTCTGGGAACGAGCATTTAGGCGTACCTAGCGATCAGACCCTCAGGAGCTAATGGTGTCCTGTAGCCAAAGAAGCAGAGCCTTTAAACTCACAGAAGTAGGTCTGACTTCTCTCCCCTAAGTCCCACGAAGCAGGTAGACTGTTGCCAGCAGTGCACCCTGAAAATAACAAACCTAACATAAGTCTTTTCAGAGAAACTCAGTAGAGCTCCTCAGTGTGCATCCAGTCTGCCTGGGCACAGATTCTAAACTGGAGTGTGGAGGAGGGGCATAGAGGGAGGAGCCAGTTCACACCCCTTTGAAAGTCTTAGAGTGCCCATGTCTCCTGTGGATCCCGTCCAGAGGCGTCGGAACTGAGGGGGCAAGGGGGCAGCTCGCTTTCCCCCAAACATACAGAGGCGCCGGCTGATGTATAGGAGGAGCGGAGAAGCGACGTGCGCATTCCATCAGTTCAGTAGAGGAAGGCGGGGTTTGCCGCCCCCGGCAGTGTGTCAGGCAAGGCGCCCGCCTCCTCACAGCCCTGCTCACTTGTCTCCCGCCTGCTCTCTCCCCACCCCCGCCTCAGAGGCTCAGGTTGATGCCGGGACTCGGGAGCTGCTGCTGCTGTCAGGAGATGCCTCTTCTATTGGTGAGGAGCGCCAGCGGTGGTTGTAGTGTTAGGGACATGTGTGTGTGTATATACATAGGTCTGTGTGTGTGTCCTATATGGCGCTGTGTGTGTGTGTATATACATGGGGCTGTACAGTACGTGTGTCTATATGGGTGTGTGTGGGTGTGTGTGTGTTTCTATATGGGGCTGTGTGTGTATATACATGAGGCTGTGTGAGTGTGTGTGTGTGTGTATATATATATATATATATATATACACACACACGTGGGGTTGTGTGTGTGTCTATATGGGGCTTTGTGTGTGTGTGTATATATATATATATATATATATATAGATATATATATACACACAGACCCATATGCACGCACACACAGCCCTATATATATATATATATACATATATATATATATATATATACACACATACATACGTATGGGGCTGTTTGTGTGTGTATATATATATACTAGGTGCTTCATCGCGCCCTACGGGCGCTCTTCACACCGTCGCAAGGGGCTACGCCCCCTTAACCCTTGCATGCCTTTCTGGGGTTTAATATTTGTATTATATAGAGTATTACCTGCATTCCTTTGTTAGTGGTTAAATATTGCACAATGAAAGGGCGTGCGATGGTGAAGGAGGCGCAGCCCCTTGCGACGGCGTGAACAGCACCTGCAGGGCACGATGTACAGAATGTAGCGGGTGCGGGGGGGACTGCGGATGGTGTCTGTAGATGCTGCGGGTGGAGGGGAGGCAGAAGTGGGGGTGGGGGTGGGGCCCGGATGGGGAAGGTTCGGGAGGTGCTGCGCGTGGGGGAGGGGCAGAGGAGTGGGGGATGCAGATGGGGGAGGGGTCCGGAGGCACTGCGGGTGGGGGAGGGGCAGGGGTGCCACGGGTGGGAGAGGGGCAGGTGTGGGGATGTTGTGGATGGGTGAAGGGTTCCGGAGGTGCTGTGGGATGGGAAGGGACGGGAGTGCCAGGGGTGGGGTAGGGGACCGCAGGCACCATGGGTAGGGTAGGGGCAGGTACGGGTGTTGCGGCGGATGGGAAAGGAGGTCCGGAGGTGCTGCAGGTGGTGGAGGGGCAGGTGCGGGGGTGCCATTGGTGGGGGAGGGGTGGGTGAGGGGGGGACATATAAGGGGGGTGAATGGTGGAAGGGGCCTGGAGGTGCTGTTGGTGGTGAAGGGGTGGAGGAGTGGGAGCCACGGGTGGTGTAGGGGGTCTGGAGGAACAGCATGTGGGGGAGGGGTGGAGTGCCGCATGTGGTGGAGGGGAAGGTGCGGAGGTGTGGTGCATTGGGGAGAGGTCTGGAGGCGCTGCGGGTACTGTACATGCCATAAAAGGTAGTTGGAGGGTATGCAGTAACAGGGCCAGGACAGGGGTGACAGGGTCAGTACAGGGTTGACGGGGCCAGGACAGGGGTGACAGGGTCAGAACAGGGGTGACGGTGCCAGGACAGGGGTGACGGGGCCAGGGTAGGGGTGGCAGGACCAGGACAGGGGTGACGGGGCCAGTATAGGGTTCACAGGGCAAGCACAGGGGTGACAGGGCCAGGATAGGGGTAACAGGGCCAGCATAAGGGTGACAGGGCCAGGATAAGGGTGGCAGGGCAAGGCCAGGGGTGACAGGGACATGACAGAACACAGGGCACGGGAGAGATTGGTATTAGGGACAAAACAGTGGTGACAGACAGATGTGTCTTACCGGAGTCACGGCTGCTGGCTGCTGCTGTTCCACTCCAACCTGTTGGGATCTGCTGCTGCTGGAGACTTGGCATGGCTGACTCTCTCAGGCTGGAGTCCTGCTTCCTCTGCCCGTCCGCATCCCTCCCCCCCTCCTCAGTCACACACCGCAGACCTCGCGCAGCTGCCGGGCACTGTGGTAAGGTGAGACTGGAAATGACTGGTTAGCCCCCAGGAGATGCTGCGGCTGGAGGGAGGAGGGGGTCATAGCATGCACGTGGCGCGGACCTCACGGCTTCCGGGCACTGTGGTAAGGGGAGGCTGGGAGTGACTGGTTAGCTCCCAGGAGACGCTGCGGCTGGAGGGAGGAGTGGGTCAGAGCCTGCAAGCAGCTCGGATTTCTGCAGTGCTACCCGCCAGCTAAAGTGTGTGAATGAGCTGGGCGCACTCCACTGCGGGTGGCAGCGCTGCAGCTAGCGGTGGGGTTGCCGGGGCTGGAGATAACAGAGGCAGTATGGAACCTGCACAGCGGCAGGTGCCCCACTAAACTGCAGCTAAGAAGCGTGGAGTGTGCCAGAAAGTGACGCTCCTCCGCACCAGAAAGACCCTGCTGAGTATGCCGATGTGGGGGGTCAAGCACACAGTGAGCCGGTGCCCGTCTGTCTGTATGACATACCCCTCACACACCCCCATACCTCCCAAATGTCCCGATTTTCGCGGGACAGTCCCATTTTTTGGGGTCTGTCCCGCTGTCCCACCCGCGGGTCGCAGTGTCCGGCGGTGGGGGGGCAGTTGGAAAGCTCCTGTACTCGCTGTTCTGCTTAGCAGAGCAGCGGTGAATAGTGGAGACAGAGGGAGAGGGGGCATCAGGGGGTACGGATTAATGGGGGGGTTCCAGCAGCAGAGCCGGATTAAGGTGGGGGGGGGGGCAGGGGATACGTACCGTTAGCCCTACAGTTTTAGGGTCCCCCCGGCTTGAGTAGCTCTGTCCCAGCTCAGAAGCTCCCCCCCCCCGTCCTGCCAGCAACAGCATTGTGCTACAGTCAGCACACGCTGCTGCATATAGGCAGGTCTGTGGTGTTGCAGGGAGGCAGCAGTCTCCCTGCTTTCTTCTGCCTGTGCGGGTGTGTAGGGGGGAGCGACCACCTCCTCTGGATTTAGCCCTAGCTGAGGGGCCAAAATCCCATTTGAAAAATAAAATTAAAAATCGGAATTTGCATAAGGAGGCGTGGCCGCGCGGGCCGCGATTAGGCCACGCCCCCAACCCCCAGCAGGCACAGCAATGAGATAGGGCTCCCCTGTATCAAGTGCCCTGGGCCCCCCGGACTCATAATCAGCCCCTGGGAGCATGCCAGCAGCTCACAGAGCGCTGGGCATGCTCCCTCACTGACGAAAACGGGGACCCTCCAGTGAAGCCACGCCCCCTTTTCGCCGAGTGTGTTTCCCTCCTTCTGCCTGGAGAAAGCTCCTGCAGAAAGCTGGGAGGTTTGCACCCCTGCCTGTGACATGTCCAATGCCCATGCTATCTGCTTCTGCTCCTAGTCTCCTGTAGATTTGGCCAGATCTCTGTGACTCATTTGACTAACTCCGCCCAGTGTTGTGACTCCGCCCAGCATTAGCAAATTAATCACAAGGTCACAGAATAGGGCTATTATATAGGAGATGGGGCTTTGTGGATATATCTGTCTATATATATATATATATATATATATATATATATATAAAAACAGTGGTCGAAGTGGGGCGGTATGGTATACCGCCACTTCTTCCACTGACCCAGAAATGCGGAACTGAAAGTGCAGCAGGAGGCGAGGGAAGTGGTCATCCTGCTGCACATGGTGCTCTCTGTCCCTGCGCGGCGGCTGGCGGCTGTGTAGAGCGCTGTATTGGCTCACAGCCGCTCACCACCGCCAGCCGCCTGCCTTCGCCCGCCGCCGCCAGCAGCCCATCGCTCACCGCTGCCAGCAACAAATGAGGTAATGTTACCCTGCTGTCACCTCTCTCCGTCGTTAATGTCCCTGTCCCTACTGTCACTCTCTCTCTCCCTGCTGTCACTGTCGTTACTCTCTCTCCGTCGTCACTCTCTCTCCCTGTCCTAACTGTCGTCACTCTCTATTCCTGTCCTCACTGTCGTCACTCTCTCTCCCTGTCGTCACTCTCTCCCTGTCGTTACTCTCTCTCAGTCGTCACTGTCGTCACTCTCCCCCAGTCGTCACTGTCGTCACTCTCTCCCTGTCGTCACTCTCTCTCCCTGTCGTCACTGTCGTCACTCTCTCTCCCTGTCGTCACTGTCGTCTCTCTCTTTCCCTGTCGTCACTGTTGTCACTCTCTCCCCCTGTCGTCACTGTTGTCACTCTCTCTCCCTGTCGTCACTGTCGTCACTCTCTCTCCCTGTCGTCACTGTCGTCACTCTCTCTCCCTGTCGTCACTCTCTCCCTGTTGTCACTGTCGTCACTCTCTCTCTCCCTGTCGTCACTCTCTCTCTCCCTGTCGTCACTCTCTCTCTTTCCCTGTCGTCACTCACTCTCTCTCCCTGCTGTCACAATTTCAGCTCATTCAGTGTGCTATAATGTGAATTTCGGCTCATTCAGTGTGCTACAATGTGAATTTCGGCTCATTCAGTGTGCTACAATGTGAATGTCGGCTCATTCAGTGTGCTACAATGTGAATTTCAGCTCATTCAGTGTGCTACAAGGTGAATTTCGGCTCATTCAGTGTGCTACAATGTGAATTTCGGCTCATTCAGTGTGCTACAACGTGAATTTCGGCTCATTCAGTGTGCTACAATGTGAATTTCGGCTCATTCAGTGTGCTACAATGTGAATGTCGGCTCATTCAGTGTGCTACAATGTGAATGTCGGCTCATTCAGTGTGCTACAATGTGAATTTCGGCTCATTCAGTGTGCTATAAGGTGAATTTCGGCTCATTCAGTGTGCTATAAGGTGAATTTCGTCTCGTACCGTGTGCTATAATGTGAATTTCAGCTCATTCAGTGTGCTATAAGGTGAATTTCGTCTCGTACCGTGTGCTACAATGTGAATTTCGGCTCATTCAGTGTGCTATAATGTGAATTTCGGCTCATTCAGTGTGCTACAATGTGAATTTCGGCTCATTCAGTGTGCTACAATGTGAATTTCGGATCATTCAGTGTGCTACAATGTGAATTTCGGCTCATTCAGTGTGCTACAATGTGAATTTTGGCTCATTCAGTGTGCTACAATGTGAATTTCGGATCATTCAGTGTGCTACAATGTGAGTTTCAGCTCATTCAGTGTGCTACAATGTGAATTTCGGCTCATTCAGTGTGCTACAATGTGAATTTCGGATCATTCAGTGTGCTACAATGTGAATTTCGGCTCATTCAGTGTGCTACAATGTGAATTTCGGATCATTCAGTGTGCTACAATGTGAATTTTGGATCATTCAGTGTGCTACAATGTGAGTTTCGGATCATTCAGTGTGCTACAATGTGAGTTTCGGATCATTCAGTGTGCTACAATGTGAATTTCAGCTCATTCAGTGTGCTATAATGTGAATTTCGGCTCATTCAGTGTGCTACAATGTGAATTTCGGATCATTCAGTGTGCTACAAGGTGAATTTCGGCTCATTCAGTGGGCTACAATGTGAATTTCGGATCATTCAGTGTGCTACAATGTGAATTTCGGCTCATTCAGTGTGCTACAATGTGAATTTCGGATCATTCAGTGTGCTACAATGTGAGTTTTGGATCATTCAGTGTGCTACAATGTGAATTTCGGCTCATTCAGTGTGCTACAATGTGAATTTCGGATCATTCAGTGTGCTACAATGTGAATTTCGGATCATTCAGTGTGCTACAATGTGAGTTTCGGATCATTCAGTGTGCTACAATGTGAATTTCGGCTCATTCAGTGTGCTACAATGTGAATTTCGGATCATTCAGTGTGCTACAATGTGAGTTTCGGATCATTCAGTGTGCTATAATGTGAATTTCAGCTCATTCAGTGTGCTATAAGGTGAAAGGGGCACCAGTACTAGATAGTATAAGGGGTTCTACTACACGGACACGGCCCCTTTTGGGTGACCACGCCCCCGTTTCTGGAGAGCGCACCCTCGGCGCGCACATAATTACGTCCTTGACTTTTGCATACCCCCACTTCGAAATTTCCACTTCGACCACTATATATATATATATATATATATATATATATATATATTTATTTATTTACTAGGCGATTCATCGCGCCCTACGGGCGCTCTTCACACCGTCGTTTGTGGCTACGCCCCGTTAACCCCCGCACTCCTTTGAACATACGCAGGCCGGTAGAGAACAGATGCAGAAATGCAGGGCAATATAGAGGGCATACAGAAAAGAGAGAGGCGTAGGGGGGAAGGGGGGGGGGAGGGAATGTACAGAAACGCTGTGCGATGGGTAAAGGATAGGGAGAGGCAGGGTGGTAGGGAGAGGATAAAGAGAGGCAAGGTGTTACAAAACAAAATACCGTTGCAAAAGGCTACGACCCGTTAACCCCTGCACGGGCTTCAGCTGTGCTATAATTGTTATTATATGGAGTATTACCTGCCAAAAATTTTATGCTAGTGGGTAAATATTGCAAGGGGGAAAGGCGTGCGATTGTCAAGGGGGCGTAGGCCTTTGTGAGGGTGTGAAGAGTGGCAGCAGGGCACAATGAATAACATAGTGTAGTATATACTGCTAGTGTATGCAGCGCAGCTTATACACACAGTGGGCACAGGTAATGGAGCCGCGTATACACACAATGGACACAGGTAGCAGCGCAGCTTATACACACAGTGGCCACAGGTAATGGATACGTGTATCCACACAGTGGGCAGAGGTAGCAGCGCAGCTTATACACACAATACCCAAAGGTAGCAGAGCCGCTTATACACACAATACCCACAGGTAACAGAGCCGCTTGTACACACACAGTGCCCACAGGTAGCAGAGGCGCTTATACACACACAGTGCCCACAGGTAGCAGAGGCGCTTATACACACAGTGCCCACAGGTAGCAAAGCCGCTTATACACACAGTGCCCACAGGTAGCAGAGGCGCTTATACACACAGTGCCCACATGTAGCAGAGGCGCTTATACATACAGTGGCCACAGGTAGCAGAGCCGCTTATACACACACAGTGCCCACAGGTAGCAGAGGCGCTTATACACACAGTGCCCACATGTAGCAGAGGCGCTTATACACACAGTGCCCACAGGTAGCAGAGCCGCTTATACACACACAATGCCCACAGGTAGCAAAGCCGCTTATACACACAGTGCCCACACTAGTGTGCCGCGACCAGTTGCAAGGTGTGCCGCGGAGCCAGAGCAGCTTCCTGCACCTTCAGAGTGAACTGTTGGCCCGGGCTCTTCTTAGAGGATCAGTCATGCTCCGGCCGTGACCTATGCCTTGAAGACGCGGCGGTGTGATATCATAGGTCACGGCCGCCGCGTCTCACCACCCAGCCAGCCCACCCGCTTGTACACACATCTTCCATTTCCCGCCTGCATACACTGCTTTCCTTGCCCACCCACATCCACACCTGCCCGACCGCCCGATGCTCAGTATTTGCAGCAATCCACTATGAACAACCCCCTGCCACTGAGAGACAGGGAGGAGGACAGCTGACTGGTAGGGGCTAATATTTGTTATGTTATTTATCCTGTGTGGAGCAATAGGATTTATGGGGGGAACAATGTGAATGGCCTACACACAAAAAAAACAATGTATGTGTGGATTATTATTTTTTTTACTGTGAGAGCCAATGTGTGTTTTTTTTTTTTTTTTTCTGTGGGGAACTGATGGTGTGTCTTGACAATTTTAAAATAGTGTTCGGTGTGCCGTGAATAAAAAAAAAGGTTGAAAATCACTGCTCTAGGACGTATGAGAAAATATTAATATTTATTATTTATTTATTACCAGTTATTTATATAGCGCACACATATTCCGCAGCGCTGTACAGGGAATGTTTGGCCATTCACATCAGTCCCTTCCCCAGGGGAGCTTACACTATATGGGGGTAATTCAGAGTTGATCGCAGCAGCAAATTTGTTAGCAGTTGGGCAAAACCATAGCCCTCATTCCGAGTCGTTCGCTCGGTAAATTTCTTCGCATCGCAGTGATTTTTCGCTTAGTGCGCATGCGCAATATCCGCACTGCGACTGCGTCAAGTAATTTTGCTATGAAGATAGTATTTTTACTCACAGCTTTTTCTTCGCTCCGGCGATCGTAGTGTGATTGACAGGAAATGGGTGTTACTGGGCGGAAACAGGCCGTTTTAAGGGCGTGTGGGGAAAAACGCTACCGTTTCCGGAAAAAACGCGGGAGTGGCTGGAGAAACGGGGGAGTGTCTGGGCGAACGCTGGGTGTGTTTGTGACGTCAAACCAGGAACGACAAGCACTGAACTGATCGCAGATGCCGAGTAAGTCAGAAGCTACTCTGAAACTGCTAAGAAGTTTGTAATCGCAATATTGCGAATACATCGTTCGCAATTTTAAGAAGCTAAGATTCACTCCCAGTAGGCGGCGGCTTAGCGTGTGCAATACTGCTAAAATCGCCTTGCGAGCGAACAACTCGGAATGACCTCCCATGTGCACTGCAGGGGGGTCAGATATAACATTTGCAGAGAGAGTTAGATTTGGGTGGGTTATATTGTTTCTGTGCAGGGTATATACTGGCTGCTTTATTTTTACACTGCAATTTAGATTTCAATTTGAACACACCCCAGCCAAATCTAACTCTCTCTGCACATGTTATATCTGCGCCCCCTCCCTCCTTGCAGTGCACATGGGGGGTAATTCAGAGTTGATCGCAGCAGCAAATTTGTTAGCAGTTGGGCAAAACCTTGGGGGTCATTCCGAGTTGATCGCTCGCTAGCAACTTTTTGCAGCGCTACTATCAGGTCAAAACTCGGCAAAACTGTGCATTGCGTATGCACTGCAATGCGCAGGTGCGTCGTACGGGTACAAAGTGGATCGTTGCTGGGCGATGGATTTAACAAAGAATCCATTCGCACAGCCGATCGCAAGAAGATTGACAGGAAGAAGGCATTTATGGGTGTCAACTGACCTTTTTCTGGAAGTGGTTGGAAAAATCCAGGCGTGTCCAATCGTTTGCAGGGCAGGTGTCTGTTGTTAATACCGGGACCGAACAGGCTGAAGTGATCACAAGGGCTGAGTAAGTTCAGACCTACTCAGAAACTGCGCAAACTGTTTTTGTACTGCTCGGCTGCAAAAGCGTTCGCACACTTGCAAAGCAAAAATACACTCCCCTGTGGGCAGCGACTATGCATTTGCACGGCTGCAAAAAGTAGCTAGCGAGCGATCAACTCGGAATGACCCCCCATGTGCAGTGCAGGTGGGGCAGATATAACATGTGCAGAGAGAGTTAGATTTGGGTGGGTTACATTGTTTCTGTGCAGGGTAAATACTGGCTGCTTTATTTTTACACTGCAATTTAGATTTCAGTTTGAACACACCCAGTGTCGGACTGGAGGATAAAGGGCCCACCGGGGAAATGCAGTGGTAGGGGCCCATGCTTAGAGGTTTGGCTAACCATTAGTGAATGATTTGGGCCCCTTGATAAATATATATAGTAAATATATACATGATAATGTGCCAGATAATAATAGCATACATGATTATGTGCCAGATAATAATAACAGCAATGCACTGTAGAACTAGAAAGTACACATGGGCCCTCATTCCGAGTTGTTCGCTCGCTAGCAGATTTTAGCAGCATTGCACACGCTAAGCCGCCGCCCTCTGGGAGTGTATCTTCGCTTAGCAGAATAGCGAACGAAAGATTAGCAGAATTGCGATTAAATAATTCTTAGCAGTTTCTGAGTAGCTCGAGACTTACTCCTACATTGCGATCAGCTCAGCCCATTTCGTTCCTGGTTTGACGTCACAAACACGCCCTGCGTTCGGCCAGCCACTCCCCCGTTTCTCCAGACACTCCCGCGTTTTATCCTGGCACGCCTGCGTTTTTCCGCACACTCCCAGAAAAAGGGCAGTTTCCGCCCAGAAACACCCACTTCCTGTCAATCACACTCCGATCACTTCAACGATGAAAATTCTTCGTTCGGACGTGAGTAAATCTACTAAGTTTTGTGCTAAAATACTTAGCGCATGCGCACTGCGTACCATGCGCATTTTTGCCTTAATCGCTCTGTTGCGAAAATCGGCAACGAGCGAACAACTCGAAATGACCCCCATAGTCCTGTGCATTATAATGCTACATAAGCCCAATGTATAATTCAAGTGCAAAATCTGATCCCTAGAGGAGTGGCAGTGAGGCCCACCGGGGGTTTCACCTATACCCCTGTGGGCCTGTCCAACCCTGAACACACCCCACCCAAATCTAACTCTCTCTGCACGTTATATCTGCCCCCCCCCCCCTGCAGTGCACATGGTTTTGCCCAACTGCTAACAAATTTGCTGCTGCGATCAACTCAGGATTAGGCCCTATGGCCCTCATTCCAAGTCGTTCGCTCGGTAAATTTCATCGCATCGCAGTGATTTTCCGCTTAGTGCGCATGCGTAATGTCCGCACTGCGACTGCGCCAAGTAATTTTGCAATGAAGATAGTATTTTTACTCACGGCTTTTTCTTCGCTCCGGCGATCGTAATGTGATTGACAGGAAATGGGTGTTACTGGGCGGAAACAGGCCGTTTTATGGGCGTGTGGGAAAAAACGCTACCGTTTCTGGAAAAAATGCGGGAGTGGCTGGAGAAACGGAGGAGTGTCTGGGCGAACGCTGGGAGTGTTTGTGACGTCAACCCAGGAACGACAAGCACTGAACTGATCGCAGATGCCGAGTAAGTCTGAAGCTACTCTGAAACTGCTAAGAAGTTTGTAATCGCAATATTGCGAATACATCGTTCGCAATTTTAAGAAGCTAAGATTCACTCCCAGTAGGCGGCGGCTTAGTGTGTGCAATACTGCTAAAATCGCCTTGCGAGCGAACAACTCGGAATGAGGGCCTATATTCCCTAAGACATGTACACAGACACACACATTCCCACAAGAGATAACTTTGTTGGGATCCAATTAACCTACAAGTATATTTCTCTTACGTCCTAGAGGATGCTGGGGACTCCGTAAGGACCATGGGTATAGACGGGCTCCGCAGGAGACATGGGCACTCTAAGACTTTAGATGGGTGTGAACTGGCTCCTCCCTCTATGCCCCTCCTCCAGACCTCAGTTAGATCCTGTGCCCAGAGGAGACTGGATGCACTGCAGGGGAGATCTACTGAGTTTCTCTGAAAATACTTTTGTTAGGTTTTTTATTTTCAGGGAGCACTGCTGTCAACAGGCTCCATGCTTCGTGGGACTGAGGGGAGAGAAGCAGACCCACTGTCCTGGACTGATGAGCTCTGCTTCTTAGGCTACTGGACACCGTTAGCTCCAGAGGGTCGGAACACAGGTGTCGTCCTCGCTGTTCGTCCCGGAGCCGCGCCGCCGTCCTCCTCACAGAGCCGGAAGATTGAAGCCAGGTAAGTATATGAAGTAAGAAGACTTCAAAGGCGGCAGAAGACTTCGGATCTTCAAAGAGGTACCGCGCAGCGGTCGCGCTGCGCGCCATTGCTCCCACACACACACAAGGCACAGCAAGGGTGCAGGGCGCAGGGGGGGCACCCTGAACAGCAATAATTACCTCACATAAAACTGGCACCATTATCAGACACTGCGAAGGCAGTATGTTATAAAACCCCCGCCAGTATAAACAAATGAGCGGGACCGAAGCCCGCCATTGAGGGGGCGGGGCTTGATCCTCCAGCACTAACCAGCGCCATTTTCTCCACAGAATGCTGCAAAGAAGCTGCTCCCGGACTCTCCCCTGCTGAACAAGTAACAGGGGACAATAAAACAAGGGGGGGGGGGGGGCACATTTATTTGGTGCAAATTATATATAAAAAGCACTGTACAGGCTGGGACTTTGTTTTCAGTATCTAGTGGCGCTGGGTGTGTGCTGGCATACTCTCTCTCTGTCTCTCCAAAGGGCCTTATTGGGGGGCTGTCCCCATATTCATATATCCCAGTGTGTGTGGGGGGATGTCAGTACGTGTGTGTCGACATGTCTGAAGCGGAAGGCTCGTCTAGGGAGGATGCAGAGCAGATGGTGGTGGTGTCTCCGTCGGCACCGCCGACACCTGATTGGTTGGATATGTGGAATGTTTTAAATGCTAATGTGACCTTATTACATAAGAGATTGGACAAAGCAGAGTCCAAGGAAAAAGCAGGGAGTCAATCTATGGCTTTGACTGTGTTACAAGGCCCTTCAGGGTCCCATAAACGTCCCTTTTCCCAGATAGCAGACACTGATACCGACACGGATTCCGACTCCAGTGTCGACTATGATGATGCAAGGTTGCATCCAAGGGTGGCCAAGAGTATTTAATATATGATTGTTGCAATAAAAGATGTTTTGCATATCACAGAGGACCCCTCTGTCCCTGACACGAGAGTCTGCATGTTTAAGGAAAAGAAACCTGAGGTAACGTTTCCCCCATCTCATGAGCTGAACGCTTTATTTGAAAAGGCTTGGGAAACTCCAGACAAGAGACTGCAGGTTCCCAAGAGAATTATTATGGCGTATCCTTTCCCCTCACAGGACAGGTTACGGTGGGAATCCTCGCCCACGGTGGACAAGGCCTTGACGCGCTTGTCCAAAAAGGTTGCATTACTGTCCCCGGACACGGCAGCCCTCAAGGATCCTGCGGATCGCAGGCAGGAAACTTCCTTAAAATCAATTTATACGACTACGGGTGCCCTGCTCAGACCGGCAGTAGCGTCGGCATGGGTGGCTAGCGCAATTGCAGCATGGACAGATAACTTGTCATCTGACATTGACACCCTAGATAAAGATAGTATTTTGTTGACTTTGGGTCACATTAAGGACGCAGCGTTATATATGAGAGAGGCTGCGAGAGATATTGGGCTATTTCAAGAGCCAATGCCATGGCAGTTTCTGCTAGACGGTCCCTGTGGACCCGTCAATGGACAGGTGATGCTGATTCAAAGAGACATATGGAGGCTTTACCTTACAAAGGTGAAGTTTTATTTGGGGAGGGCCTCGCGGACCTGGTTTCCACAGCTACCGCGGGTAAGTCTTTTTTGCCTTACGTTCCCCCACAACAAAATAAAACACCTCAATACCAGATGCAGTCCTTTCGGTCGCATAAGTTCAGAAAGGGTCTTCCTTCCTTGCCAGAGGTAGAGGGAAAAGAACACCAGCTACGGCTAGTTCCCAGGAACAAAAGTCCTCCCCGGCCTCTACAAAATCCACCGCATGACGCTGGGGCTCCGCTGAGGGAGTCCGCACCGGTGGGGGCACGTCTTCGGCTCTTCAGCCAGGTCTGGGTTCAGTCAGACGTGGATCCTTGGACGGTCGAAATTGTATCCCAAGGCTACAAACTGGAGTTCGAAGAGGTGCCTCCACACCGATTTTTCAAATCGGCCTTGTCAGCTTCTCCCCCAGAGGGGGAAATAGTTTCAGCTGCCATACTAAAGCGGTGTCAACAGCAGTTGATTATCAAGGTTCCCCTAATGCAACAGGGGAAGGGGTTTTATTCAACCCTATTTGTGGCACCGAAGCATATGCAGTGCGTAAACCAGCAACATACGTCTGCATAAGGCCCAGGGGAAGGAGTCTGAAGTCTGCGCGAGGAGTTTTACCTTTTGGGTTTATCCACACGCATGAAAGCAATTGTGCACTTTGGCCCTCATTCCGAGTTGTTCGCTCGCTAGCTGCTTTTAGCCGTAGTGCAAACACTAAGCCGCCACCCTCTGGGAGTGTATCTTAGTAGAAGTGCGAACGAAAGGATCGCAGCGCTGCTACAAAAAAAAAAAGGTGCAGTTTCAGAGTAGCTGCAGACCTACTCCTACCTTGCGATCACTTCAGACTATTTAGTTCCTATTTTGCCGTCACAAACATGCCTTGCGTTTGGCCAGCCACTCCCCCGTTTCCCCAGGCGTGCCTGCGTTTTTATCTGGCACGCCTGCGTTTTTACACACTCCCCGAAAACAGTCAGTTACCTCCCAGAAAAAAAAGGATTTGCCAGTAGGTAATTAAAATCCTATTTTCTCTTACGTCCTAGAGGATGCTGGGGTCCAATTTAGTACCATGGGGATGTACCCAAGCTCCCAGTACGGGAGGGAGAGTGCTGAGGTTCCTGCAGAACTGACTGACCAAACATGAGGTCCTCAGAGGCCAAAGTATCAAACTTGTAGAACTTAGCAAACGTGTTTGACCCTGACCAAGTACCCGCTCGGCAAAGCTGAAGAGCCGAGACACCCCGGGCAGCTGCCCAGGAAGAACCCACTTTACAGGTAGAGTGGGCCTGAACAGATTTTGGAATCGGCAATCCTGCCGTAGAATAAGCATGCTGGGTAGTAAGCCTGATCCAGCGAGAAATGGTCTGCAGGACACCCAATCTTGTTGGGATCGTAAAGGACAAAGAGTGTGTCCGACTTCCTGTGACGAGCATTTCATTTCACATACATTTTCAAAGCCTGTACAACATCCAAGGACTTTGAGGTAATCGAGGTGTCAGTAGCCACTGGCACCACAATAGGTTGGTTAATATGAAAAGCCAAAACAACCTTTGGAAGAAACTGCTGACGCGTTCTGAGCTCAGCTCTATCCTCATGGAAAACCAAGTAGGGGCTCTTGTGCGACAATGCCCCCAATTCTGACACACGTCGTGCAGATGCCAATGCCAACAGGGTTGCCGCCTTCGAAGTAAGAAACTTTAAGTCTACCTCCTGTAAAGGTTCGAACCAATCCGATTGCAGGAACTGCAGCACCACATTAAGATCCCAAGATGCCGTAGGAGGCACAAAGGGTGGTTGGATGTGGAGAACTCCTTTCAAGAATGTCTGAACCTCAGGAAGAGCAGCCAATTGTTTCTGGAAGAAAATGGACAAGGCCGAAATCTGGACCTTAATGGATCCTAAGCATAGGCCCACATCCACACCTGCTTACAAAAAGAGGAGAAAACGTCCTAGTTGAAACTCCACCGTTGGAAATTCACACCAAGACACGTATTTCTTCCAAATCCGATGGTAATGCTTAGACGTTACCCCTTTCCTAGCTTGGATCAGAGTAGGAATGACCTTGTTCTGAATGCCCTTCCGAGCTAAGATTTGGCATTCAACCTCCATGCTGTGAAACGTAGCCGCGGTAAGTCTTGATAGGCGAACAGCCCCCGTTGTAGAAGGTCCTCGTAAAGCGGAAGAGGCCTCGGGTCCTCCAGCAGTAATTCCAGAAGATCTGCGTACCAAGCCCATCTTGGCCAGTCCGGAGCAATGAGGATTGCCTGAACTCTTGTTCTTTTTATCAGTCTGAGAATCCTTGGGATGAGTGGAAGTGGAGGGAACACATACACTGACTGGAACACCCACGGAGTTACCAGGGTGTCTACCGCCACTGCTTGTCGGTCTCTTGACCTGGAACAGTACCTCCGAAGGTTTTGTTGAGGTGAGAGGTTATCATGTCTATGTGAGGTACACCACACCGGCTTATTACCTCTGCGAATACCTCCGGGTGGAGGCCCCATTCTCCTGGATGGAGATCGTGTCTGCTGAGGAAGTCTGCTTCCCAGATGTCCACTCCCGGAATAAAGACCGCCGACAGCACCAGCGCGTGCCTTTCCGCCCAGAGGAGGATTCTCGTTACCTCTGACATTGCGACTCTGCTCTTCGATCCGCCCTGCCTGTTTATGTAGGACACCACTGTGACGATGTCCGACTGAAATTGAATGGCATGATCTTGCAGAAGATGTGCCGCTTGTAGAAGGCCGTTGTATACGGCCCTTAGTTCCAGAACGTTTATTGGAAGGACAGATTCCTGACTAGACCACCTTCCTTGGATATTTTCTCCCCTGGTGACTGCTCCCCAACCTCTGAGGCTTGCATCCATGGGTAGTAGAATCTAGTTCTGAATCCCGAGCCTGTGGCCCTCGAGCAGATGAGAAGTTTGCAGCCACCATAGGAGTTAATAAAACCAGAAAGTGAAGGAAAGTATCAGAGTGCGCTCAGGAACAGCAGCAAATGTGAAAGATTCTGTCTAGGAGGGTGCTCTCTCCCTCCCCACACATAGATTGATACAACAGAAGTGACAGAAAATAAAATCACAATGCGCTACACACGGTGTAAAATGAATAAAACTGGATACATTCACCAATATCTTTCCTCCTCCACGTTAATGTAAATGGATTTGTTCCTCATGTGCATGTAAGGAAATTAAAAAAAGATATGCCATATGGTGAAGTACAGTTTAATAAAAATACATTTAAAAACTCAATTTCCAGCATCAATCATTCACAGAAAGTGCAAGTGCAATAGTGCAATAACAGCAATAATGGGGAATCCTCTGGAGGCTGCAAAATGAACAATTACCGGCAGGATGCAAGGTCATTCGCATAGAATAATCTTGACAGCATAAAAGTCTGTTGGATAGCCCGGGTTCCTTTAGACCATATGTGCAGATGGTTCTCCCGTCTGGTCTTGGTTCAGTCAGCTGCCTCCGTCACCCCACGTCCACCAACGCGTTTCTACCCGCTCAATCGGGTCTTTTTCAAGGTGTGTGTCCAGAAAAGGATAAGTCCGTCTGTCCCGGAGCCTGATTTTAAACTAAACCTGTCCAATCGCCGGCCGGCGGGCGCAGCTGATTCCTATACATCAATCAAACTACAAGTCCCATGAATCATTGCGGCGCCCGTCCGGCCGGTTTCCTGTTTGTTCCATGTGCCGATACGTCATTTCCTGTTTGGTAACCATGGTAACCTCCGTACGGCTTCTTCAGTTCATTATATACATCAGGTACTCCTTAACGTAAATCAGTCCAAACATTTAATACCTCCGGAAGGAAGAGGATATGATATTAGTATTGATTCCACTTAGTTTCAATGTAATTTTAAACGGACATTTAAAACAATCTTAGATACCAATTTTCCACATAAAGTGCACATTGCGTATATGAAAGTGACTGGTGCAGACATATAAAACCCGGAATTTAAAGTGCAAAGCATAGAGTTAGAGGGTGACAACAATTATAATAATTCCAAATGCAATCAAAGAAACCATTTTAACTCGAAATCAATATTCAGGCCTCCAGGTTGTAGAGTTTTTAGGTCAAAAATAGCTCTCATCTCAGCCTGTGCTAATTGAGTTGCTAAATCCTTCCTTCTCCAGTGACCTTTTACTGCCCGGAGTCCTACAAATCTTTTGATCTGTGTTGTACATTTATTATGAATTTTTTTAAAATGATCTGACAGTGCATGGGTGTCCAGACCCCCCCGAATGTTTCTAAGATGTTCTCCTATTCGGATTTTTAGGGGTCTGGACGTTCGGCCAATATAAAATAGTCCACACCCACACTCTATGGCGTAAATAACATTCTTCGTATTGCATGTCACGAAATCCCTAATCTCATATTTATAATTATTGATTGTTACCTCTGTGGTTTTATTTCTCCCATCCCCCTGAATGTTACGGCACCCTATGCAGGTCCCACACCGAAAAAAGCCTTTCGACTTAATCGTTGAAATTGATTTGGTGGGTGGCAAAGCACTTCTCACCAGTCTGTTCTTTATGTTGGGGGCCTTTCTGTATATACATTTTGGCCTTGCTGGTAATAAATTCCCCACAATAGGATCATTTAATAAAATCTTCCAATGCCTTTGTAAAATTCTCTCTACCTTTTTATAGTTGGAATTAAAATCTGTAATGAAAGACCATTCGAAATTGTTACTTGTCTCTTTTCTATTCTTTCTTAAGAGAGTGTCTCGGGGAATATCTTTCACTTTTTTCAAATCTTTATCAATTGCATCCTTTTGATAACCGGATGCAACAAAATTATCCCTCATTTCTGTTGCTTGTTTCTCATATATTCCCTCATCTGTACAATTTCTTCTCAGACGTCTCAGTTGTCCCCCAGGAATATTCCTGAGCCAATCGGGATGATGACAACTTTCATTCCTTAGATAGGCATGAGAGTCAGTGGTTTTAGAGTAACCCTTTGTTAAAATCTTATTTTCCTCTATATAGATGGTCACATCCAAAAAGTTGATGGTTTGAGTATTGCTCTCAAATGAAAAATTGATGTTAACACTATTCAAATTTAAATAGATAAAAAATTCCTCTAAAAGCTCCTGACCTCCCCTCCAAATAAAAAACACGTCGTCTATATATCTCGACCAGGACACCAGGTTCGCTCCAAATGGGTTATTTTCCCATATATACTCATTTTCCCATGCCCCCATAAAAAGGTTGGCATAGCTAGGAGCGAACCTGGTGCCCATGGCCGTGCCGACGTTTTGAATATAAAAACTGTCTTTAAAAGCAAAATAATTGTTAGAAAGTATAAACTCTACACCCTCCAATATTAGTGTTTGTGTAGTCTCCTTTATGTCACTAAGCTGGAGTACTCCTTCAACAGCCTTTATACCAATTTCATGTTTAATCACTGTGTACAGCGATTTTACATCTGCTGTCACCATAATCCAAGTATTTTCCCACTGTACTTCGTTAATTTTATTCAAAAAATCGAGCGTATCTTTTAAGTGGGAACGGTTTTTGAGTACCAGGGGCTGCAAAAAATAATCAATGTACTCAGAAAGGTTTGCAGTCACTGAGTTCACTCCTGATACAATTGGTCTTCCCGGTGGCCTCAGTGGATCTTTGTGGATTTTTGGTAATACATAGACCACCGGGACGACTGGTTCTTCATTCATCAGAAATTTATATTCTCTCTCATCTATAGTGTTTATCCCTTTATGTGGTTCCAGCATAACCTTTAATTTTTCTACAATTTTGTTCGTTGGGTCTGTTTTAAGTTTAGTATAAGTTACTTCATCCTCCAGTTGTCTATAAATCTCGGCTTCATAGGATGATTTGTCCATCAGGACGATACCTCCGCCTTTATCCGCCGGTTTTACAATCAACTCGGCATTCTCCTGCAATGTTTTTAAGGCTTTCCTCTCCTTGAACGTCAGATTATTTTTGGTATTTTTTGATGGTAGTTTCTTAATATCCTCATAAACCATTTCATAAAAGGTATCTAAATGATTTCCTTTCATATGGACTGGGTTAAACAGTGATTTGGGCTTAAAGGGCGTATTTGGAGTTGTTGTCATCCCTTGTTCACCCATAACTGTCTCCTTGCTTTCAAAGAAACGTTTTAATGTCAATTTCCTGATGTACTTATTTAAATCTATAAATATAGAGAATTGATTGAGGGGAATGGAAGGGGCATAATTAAGCCCTTTCTCTAGAACTGATATTTCATGTTCCCCCAGTAGGTGACTACTTAAGTTGAAAATTTTTACTTTTCCTCGTCCCCCTTGATCATCCTGAGTGGTCTCATCTTTCGATAAGAGATGTTTCTTTTTTCTCTTTCTGTTTTTTCTCTTTCTCTTTTTAGTCCGCCCCCCTCTACATCCTCGTTTGTTTATTTGGGGTAACGTAGTTTTCTGGCCTGTTCTAAAAAATGTGGGGACCTTCTCCTTTCTCCTATTTGTGGGAGTCTATTTTCAATAGAAGTGTTCACCTGTTCTCTTCTCTCCTCATAAGTTCCCTGTAATTTCGGGGGTGTGCATTCCCACCTATTAAATCTCCAATTCCCATTTATGGGGGAAACATCTCTTCTGTTCCTCTGCTTAGCCCCTTCTTCCCTTTTCCTTTCCCTATTTTGTCTTTCTGGGACCTCATATCTCTGTTTTCCTTCCCTTCCCTCGATATATGAACCTCTAGGGTTGGTATGTCTTTCTGAGGTTTGTGGGAACTTTCTCCTCCCCTGTTTTCTAATGGGGGTCTTTTGCTGTACCCTGGGGGCTAATGGAGTGTTGATAACAACTCCCTCCCCTTCAACAGGATTTAATAATTTGCGGTCTCTATTGAATTTTTTGACCTTTCGGTCAATCAAAACCCTCTCATTTCTTTTTAAATTTGTATCAATTCTTTTTTCATAATCTTTATATTCCTGTGTATCCGCAAATTTATTGGAGAGATCTTTGTATACTTGGATCTCTTCTTCTAATTTACTTAAGTCTTGTTTTCTGTCCTCCACAATCAATTTTATTAGGGACAGTGAGCATGACTTAAGTATTTTATTCCACTCCTCTTTAAAAGTTTCCCTTGCGGACGAGAAAGATGCCGCTTTATGGATAACCAGACCTTTAGGAATGAGTTGGTTTACTAAGTATTTTTCCAGTGTTACCATTTCCCACCACAATTTACTCTCTTTATTTAATGCATGTTCTAATTTTTTCATCAAATCACCTAGATTTTCATCTAGAAGTAATGTGGGTTCTCCATCTTCTCTAAAGGCATTCTCAAATAAATTTCTACGGTTCTCCCTGTATTTAAACATAATGCAGCACTCAAACTTAACCCTCCAATGAGAGACAAAAGTATGCAATAAAACCAGAAAGTGAAGGAAAGTATCAGAGTGCGCTCAGGAACAGCAGCAAATGTGAAAGATTCTGTCTAGGAGGGTGCTCTCTCCCTCCCCACACATAGATTGATACAACAGAAGTGACAGAAAATAAAATCACAATGCGCTACACACGGTGTAAAATGAATAAAACTGGATACATTCACCAATATCTTTCCTCCTCCACGTTAATGTAAATGGATTTGTTCCTCATGTGCATGTAAGGAAATTAAAAAAAGATATGCCATATGGTGAAGTACAGTTTAATAAAAATACATTTAAAAACTCAATTTCCAGCATCAATCATTCACAGAAAGTGCAAGTGCAATAGTGCAATAACAGCAATAATGGGGAATCCTCTGGAGGCTGCAAAATGAACAATTACCGGCAGGATGCAAGGTCATTCGCATAGAATAATCTTGACAGCATAAAAGTCTGTTGGATAGCCCGGGTTCCTTTAGACCATATGTGCAGATGGTTCTCCCGTCTGGTCTTGGTTCAGTCAGCTGCCTCCGTCACCCCACGTCCACCAACGCGTTTCTACCCGCTCAATCGGGTCTTTTTCAAGGTGTGTGTCCAGAAAAGGATAAGTCCGTCTGTCCCGGAGCCTGATTTTAAACTAAACCTGTCCAATCGCCGGCCGGCGGGCGCAGCTGATTCCTATACATCAATCAAACTACAAGTCCCATGAATCATTGCGGCGCCCGTCCGGCCGGTTTCCTGTTTGTTCCATGTGCCGATACGTCATTTCCTGTTTGGTAACCATGGTAACCTCCGTACGGCTTCTTCAGTTCATTATATACATCAGGTACTCCTTAACGTAAATCAGTCCAAACATTTAATACCTCCGGAAGGAAGAGGATATGATATTAGTATTGATTCCACTTAGTTTCAATGTAATTTTAAACGGACATTTAAAACAATCTTAGATACCAATTTTCCACATAAAGTGCACATTGCGTATATGAAAGTGACTGGTGCAGACATATAAAACCCGGAATTTAAAGTGCAAAGCATAGAGTTAGAGGGTGACAACAATTATAATAATTCCAAATGCAATCAAAGAAACCATTTTAACTCGAAATCAATATTCAGGCCTCCAGGTTGTAGAGTTTTTAGGTCAAAAATAGCTCTCATCTCAGCCTGTGCTAATTGAGTTGCTAAATCCTTCCTTCTCCAGTGACCTTTTACTGCCCGGAGTCCTACAAATCTTTTGATCTGTGTTGTACATTTATTATGAATTTTTTTAAAATGATCTGACAGTGCATGGGTGTCCAGACCCCCCCGAATGTTTCTAAGATGTTCTCCTATTCGGATTTTTAGGGGTCTGGACGTTCGGCCAATATAAAATAGTCCACACCCACACTCTATGGCGTAAATAACATTCTTCGTATTGCATGTCACGAAATCCCTAATCTCATATTTATAATTATTGATTGTTACCTCTGTGGTTTTATTTCTCCCATCCCCCTGAATGTTACGGCACCCTATGCAGGTCCCACACCGAAAAAAGCCTTTCGACTTAATCGTTGAAATTGATTTGGTGGGTGGCAAAGCACTTCTCACCAGTCTGTTCTTTATGTTGGGGGCCTTTCTGTATATACATTTTGGCCTTGCTGGTAATAAATTCCCCACAATAGGATCATTTAATAAAATCTTCCAATGCCTTTGTAAAATTCTCTCTACCTTTTTATAGTTGGAATTAAAATCTGTAATGAAAGACCATTCGAAATTGTTACTTGTCTCTTTTCTATTCTTTCTTAAGAGAGTGTCTCGGGGAATATCTTTCACTTTTTTCAAATCTTTATCAATTGCATCCTTTTGATAACCGGATGCAACAAAATTATCCCTCATTTCTGTTGCTTGTTTCTCATATATTCCCTCATCTGTACAATTTCTTCTCAGACGTCTCAGTTGTCCCCCAGGAATATTCCTGAGCCAATCGGGATGATGACAACTTTCATTCCTTAGATAGGCATGAGAGTCAGTGGTTTTAGAGTAACCCTTTGTTAAAATCTTATTTTCCTCTATATAGATGGTCACATCCAAAAAGTTGATGGTTTGAGTATTGCTCTCAAATGAAAAATTGATGTTAACACTATTCAAATTTAAATAGATAAAAAATTCCTCTAAAAGCTCCTGACCTCCCCTCCAAATAAAAAACACGTCGTCTATATATCTCGACCAGGACACCAGGTTCGCTCCAAATGGGTTATTTTCCCATATATACTCATTTTCCCATGCCCCCATAAAAAGGTTGGCATAGCTAGGAGCGAACCTGGTGCCCATGGCCGTGCCGACGTTTTGAATATAAAAACTGTCTTTAAAAGCAAAATAATTGTTAGAAAGTATAAACTCTACACCCTCCAATATTAGTGTTTGTGTAGTCTCCTTTATGTCACTAAGCTGGAGTACTCCTTCAACAGCCTTTATACCAATTTCATGTTTAATCACTGTGTACAGCGATTTTACATCTGCTGTCACCATAATCCAAGTATTTTCCCACTGTACTTCGTTAATTTTATTCAAAAAATCGAGCGGATACACAGGAATATAAAGATTATGAAAAAAGAATTGATACAAATTTAAAAAGAAATGAGAGGGTTTTGATTGACCGAAAGGTCAAAAAATTCAATAGAGACCGCAAATTATTAAATCCTGTTGAAGGGGAGGGAGTTGTTATCAACACTCCATTAGCCCCCAGGGTACAGCAAAAGACCCCCATTAGAAAACAGGGGAGGAGAAAGTTCCCACAAACCTCAGAAAGACATACCAACCCTAGAGGTTCATATATCGAGGGAAGGGAAGGAAAACAGAGATATGAGGTCCCAGAAAGACAAAATAGGGAAAGGAAAAGGGAAGAAGGGGCTAAGCAGAGGAACAGAAGAGATGTTTCCCCCATAAATGGGAATTGGAGATTTAATAGGTGGGAATGCACACCCCCGAAATTACAGGGAACTTATGAGGAGAGAAGAGAACAGGTGAACACTTCTATTGAAAATAGACTCCCACAAATAGGAGAAAGGAGAAGGTCCCCACATTTTTTAGAACAGGCCAGAAAACTACGTTACCCCAAATAAACAAACGAGGATGTAGAGGGGGGCGGACTAAAAAGAGAAAGAGAAAAAACAGAAAGAGAAAAAAGAAACATCTCTTATCGAAAGATGAGACCACTCAGGATGATCAAGGGGGACGAGGAAAAGTAAAAATTTTCAACTTAAGTAGTCACCTACTGGGGGAACATGAAATATCAGTTCTAGAGAAAGGGCTTAATTATGCCCCTTCCATTCCCCTCAATCAATTCTCTATATTTATAGATTTAAATAAGTACATCAGGAAATTGACATTAAAACGTTTCTTTGAAAGCAAGGAGACAGTTATGGGTGAACAAGGGATGACAACAACTCCAAATACGCCCTTTAAGCCCAAATCACTGTTTAACCCAGTCCATATGAAAGGAAATCATTTAGATACCTTTTATGAAATGGTTTATGAGGATATTAAGAAACTACCATCAAAAAATACCAAAAATAATCTGACGTTCAAGGAGAGGAAAGCCTTAAAAACATTGCAGGAGAATGCCGAGTTGATTGTAAAACCGGCGGATAAAGGCGGAGGTATCGTCCTGATGGACAAATCATCCTATGAAGCCGAGATTTATAGACAACTGGAGGATGAAGTAACTTATACTAAACTTAAAACAGACCCAACGAACAAAATTGTAGAAAAATTAAAGGTTATGCTGGAACCACATAAAGGGATAAACACTATAGATGAGAGAGAATATAAATTTCTGATGAATGAAGAACCAGTCGTCCCGGTGGTCTATGTATTACCAAAAATCCACAAAGATCCACTGAGGCCACCGGGAAGACCAATTGTATCAGGAGTGAACTCAGTGACTGCAAACCTTTCTGAGTACATTGATTATTTTTTGCAGCCCCTGGTACTCAAAAACCGTTCCCACTTAAAAGATACGCTCGATTTTTTGAATAAAATTAACGAAGTACAGTGGGAAAATACTTGGATTATGGTGACAGCAGATGTAAAATCGCTGTACACAGTGATTAAACATGAAATTGGTATAAAGGCTGTTGAAGGAGTACTCCAGCTTAGTGACATAAAGGAGACTACACAAACACTAATATTGGAGGGTGTAGAGTTTATACTTTCTAACAATTATTTTGCTTTTAAAGACAGTTTTTATATTCAAAACGTCGGCACGGCCATGGGCACCAGGTTCGCTCCTAGCTATGCCAACCTTTTCATGGGGGCATGGGAAAATGAGTATATATGGGAAAATAACCCATTTGGAGCGAACCTGGTGTCCTGGTCGAGATATATAGACGACGTGTTTTTTATTTGGAGGGGAGGTCAGGAGCTTTTAGAGGAATTTTTTATCTATTTAAATTTGAATAGTGTTAACATCAATTTTTCATTTGAGAGCAATACTCAAACCATCAACTTTTTGGATGTGACCATCTATATAGAGGAAAATAAGATTTTAACAAAGGGTTACTCTAAAACCACTGACTCTCATGCCTATCTAAGGAATGAAAGTTGTCATCATCCCGATTGGCTCAGGAATATTCCTGGGGGACAACTGAGACGTCTGAGAAGAAATTGTACAGATGAGGGAATATATGAGAAACAAGCAACAGAAATGAGGGATAATTTTGTTGCATCCGGTTATCAAAAGGATGCAATTGATAAAGATTTGAAAAAAGTGAAAGATATTCCCCGAGACACTCTCTTAAGAAAGAATAGAAAAGAGACAAGTAACAATTTCGAATGGTCTTTCATTACAGATTTTAATTCCAACTATAAAAAGGTAGAGAGAATTTTACAAAGGCATTGGAAGATTTTATTAAATGATCCTATTGTGGGGAATTTATTACCAGCAAGGCCAAAATGTATATACAGAAAGGCCCCCAACATAAAGAACAGACTGGTGAGAAGTGCTTTGCCACCCACCAAATCAATTTCAACGATTAAGTCGAAAGGCTTTTTTCGGTGTGGGACCTGCATAGGGTGCCGTAACATTCAGGGGGATGGGAGAAATAAAACCACAGAGGTAACAATCAATAATTATAAATATGAGATTAGGGATTTCGTGACATGCAATACGAAGAATGTTATTTACGCCATAGAGTGTGGGTGTGGACTATTTTATATTGGCCGAACGTCCAGACCCCTAAAAATCCGAATAGGAGAACATCTTAGAAACATTCGGGGGGGTCTGGACACCCATGCACTGTCAGATCATTTTAAAAAAAAAAATTCATAATAAATGTACAACACAGATCAAAAGATTTGTAGGACTCCGGGCAGTAAAAGGTCACTGGAGAAGGAAGGATTTAGCAACTCAATTAGCACAGGCTGAGATGAGAGCTATTTTTGACCTAAAAACTCTACAACCTGGAGGCCTGAATATTGATTTCGAGTTAAAATGGTTTCTTTGATTGCATTTGGAATTATTATAATTGTTGTCACCCTCTAACTCTATGCTTTGCACTTTAAATTCCGGGTTTTATATGTCTGCACCAGTCACTTTCATATACGCAATGTGCACTTTATGTGGAAAATTGGTATCTAAGATTGTTTTAAATGTCCGTTTAAAATTACATTGAAACTAAGTGGAATCAATACTAATATCATATCCTCTTCCTTCCGGAGGTATTAAATGTTTGGACTGATTTACGTTAAGGAGTACCTGATGTATATAATGAACTGAAGAAGCCGTACGGAGGTTACCATGGTTACCAAACAGGAAATGACGTATCGGCACATGGAACAAACAGGAAACCGGCCGGACGGGCGCCGCAATGATTCATGGGACTTGTAGTTTGATTGATGTATAGGAATCAGCTGCGCCCGCCGGCCGGCGATTGGACAGGTTTAGTTTAAAATCAGGCTCCGGGACAGACGGACTTATCCTTTTCTGGACACACACCTTGAAAAAGACCCGATTGAGCGGGTAGAAACGCGTTGGTGGACGTGGGGTGACGGAGGCAGCTGACTGAACCAAGACCAGACGGGAGAACCATCTGCACATATGGTCTAAAGGAACCCGGGCTATCCAACAGACTTTTATGCTGTCAAGATTATTCTATGCGAATGACCTTGCATCCTGCCGGTAATTGTTCATTTTGCAGCCTCCAGAGGATTCCCCATTATTGCTGTTATTGCACTATTGCACTTGCACTTTCTGTGAATGATTGATGCTGGAAATTGAGTTTTTAAATGTATTTTTATTAAACTGTACTTCACCATATGGCATATCTTTTTTTAATTTCCTTACATGCACATGAGGAACAAATCCATTTACATTAACGTGGAGGAGGAAAGATATTGGTGAATGTATCCAGTTTTATTCAGTTTACACCGTGTGTAGCGCATTGTGATTTTATTTTCTGTCACTTCTGTTGTATCAATCTATGTGTGGGGAGGGAGAGAGCACCCTCCTAGACAGAATCTTTCACATTTGCTGCTGTTCCTGAGCGCACTCTGATACTTTCCTTCACTTTCTGGTTTTATTGCATACTTTTGTCTCTCATTGGAGGGTTAAGTTTGAGTGCTGCATTATGTTTAAATACAGGGAGAACCGTAGAAATTTATTTGAGAATGCCTTTAGAGAAGATGGAGAACCCACATTACTTCTAGATGAAAATCTAGGTGATTTGATGAAAAAATTAGAACATGCATTAAATAAAGAGAGTAAATTGTGGTGGGAAATGGTAACACTGGAAAAATACTTAGTAAACCAACTCATTCCTAAAGGTCTGGTTATCCATAAAGCGGCATCTTTCTCGTCCGCAAGGGAAACTTTTAAAGAGGAGTGGAATAAAATACTTAAGTCATGCTCACTGTCCCTAATAAAATTGATTGTGGAGGACAGAAAACAAGACTTAAGTAAATTAGAAGAAGAGATCCAAGTATACAAAGATCTCTCCAATAAATTTGCGGATACACAGGAATATAAAGATTATGAAAAAAGAATTGATACAAATTTAAAAAGAAATGAGAGGGTTTTGATTGACCGAAAGGTCAAAAAATTCAATAGAGACCGCAAATTATTAAATCCTGTTGAAGGGGAGGGAGTTGTTATCAACACTCCATTAGCCCCCAGGGTACAGCAAAAGACCCCCATTAGAAAACAGGGGAGGAGAAAGTTCCCACAAACCTCAGAAAGACATACCAACCCTAGAGGTTCATATATCGAGGGAAGGGAAGGAAAACAGAGATATGAGGTCCCAGAAAGACAAAATAGGGAAAGGAAAAGGGAAGAAGGGGCTAAGCAGAGGAACAGAAGAGATGTTTCCCCCATAAATGGGAATTGGAGATTTAATAGGTGGGAATGCACACCCCCGAAATTACAGGGAACTTATGAGGAGAGAAGAGAACAGGTGAACACTTCTATTGAAAATAGACTCCCACAAATAGGAGAAAGGAGAAGGTCCCCACATTTTTTAGAACAGGCCAGAAAACTACGTTACCCCAAATAAACAAACGAGGATGTAGAGGGGGGCGGACTAAAAAGAGAAAGAGAAAAAACAGAAAGAGAAAAAAGAAACATCTCTTATCGAAAGATGAGACCACTCAGGATGATCAAGGGGGACGAGGAAAAGTAAAAATTTTCAACTTAAGTAGTCACCTACTGGGGGAACATGAAATATCAGTTCTAGAGAAAGGGCTTAATTATGCCCCTTCCATTCCCCTCAATCAATTCTCTATATTTATAGATTTAAATAAGTACATCAGGAAATTGACATTAAAACGTTTCTTTGAAAGCAAGGAGACAGTTATGGGTGAACAAGGGATGACAACAACTCCAAATACGCCCTTTAAGCCCAAATCACTGTTTAACCCAGTCCATATGAAAGGAAATCATTTAGATACCTTTTATGAAATGGTTTATGAGGATATTAAGAAACTACCATCAAAAAATACCAAAAATAATCTGACGTTCAAGGAGAGGAAAGCCTTAAAAACATTGCAGGAGAATGCCGAGTTGATTGTAAAACCGGCGGATAAAGGCGGAGGTATCGTCCTGATGGACAAATCATCCTATGAAGCCGAGATTTATAGACAACTGGAGGATGAAGTAACTTATACTAAACTTAAAACAGACCCAACGAACAAAATTGTAGAAAAATTAAAGGTTATGCTGGAACCACATAAAGGGATAAACACTATAGATGAGAGAGAATATAAATTTCTGATGAATGAAGAACCAGTCGTCCCGGTGGTCTATGTATTACCAAAAATCCACAAAGATCCACTGAGGCCACCGGGAAGACCAATTGTATCAGGAGTGAACTCAGTGACTGCAAACCTTTCTGAGTACATTGATTATTTTTTGCAGCCCCTGGTACTCAAAAACCGTTCCCACTTAAAAGATACGCTCGATTTTTTGAATAAAATTAACGAAGTACAGTGGGAAAATACTTGGATTATGGTGACAGCAGATGTAAAATCGCTGTACACAGTGATTAAACATGAAATTGGTATAAAGGCTGTTGAAGGAGTACTCCAGCTTAGTGACATAAAGGAGACTACACAAACACTAATATTGGAGGGTGTAGAGTTTATACTTTCTAACAATTATTTTGCTTTTAAAGACAGTTTTTATATTCAAAACGTCGGCACGGCCATGGGCACCAGGTTCGCTCCTAGCTATGCCAACCTTTTCATGGGGGCATGGGAAAATGAGTATATATGGGAAAATAACCCATTTGGAGCGAACCTGGTGTCCTGGTCGAGATATATAGACGACGTGTTTTTTATTTGGAGGGGAGGTCAGGAGCTTTTAGAGGAATTTTTTATCTATTTAAATTTGAATAGTGTTAACATCAATTTTTCATTTGAGAGCAATACTCAAACCATCAACTTTTTGGATGTGACCATCTATATAGAGGAAAATAAGATTTTAACAAAGGGTTACTCTAAAACCACTGACTCTCATGCCTATCTAAGGAATGAAAGTTGTCATCATCCCGATTGGCTCAGGAATATTCCTGGGGGACAACTGAGACGTCTGAGAAGAAATTGTACAGATGAGGGAATATATGAGAAACAAGCAACAGAAATGAGGGATAATTTTGTTGCATCCGGTTATCAAAAGGATGCAATTGATAAAGATTTGAAAAAAGTGAAAGATATTCCCCGAGACACTCTCTTAAGAAAGAATAGAAAAGAGACAAGTAACAATTTCGAATGGTCTTTCATTACAGATTTTAATTCCAACTATAAAAAGGTAGAGAGAATTTTACAAAGGCATTGGAAGATTTTATTAAATGATCCTATTGTGGGGAATTTATTACCAGCAAGGCCAAAATGTATATACAGAAAGGCCCCCAACATAAAGAACAGACTGGTGAGAAGTGCTTTGCCACCCACCAAATCAATTTCAACGATTAAGTCGAAAGGCTTTTTTCGGTGTGGGACCTGCATAGGGTGCCGTAACATTCAGGGGGATGGGAGAAATAAAACCACAGAGGTAACAATCAATAATTATAAATATGAGATTAGGGATTTCGTGACATGCAATACGAAGAATGTTATTTACGCCATAGAGTGTGGGTGTGGACTATTTTATATTGGCCGAACGTCCAGACCCCTAAAAATCCGAATAGGAGAACATCTTAGAAACATTCGGGGGGGTCTGGACACCCATGCACTGTCAGATCATTTTAAAAAAAAAAATTCATAATAAATGTACAACACAGATCAAAAGATTTGTAGGACTCCGGGCAGTAAAAGGTCACTGGAGAAGGAAGGATTTAGCAACTCAATTAGCACAGGCTGAGATGAGAGCTATTTTTGACCTAAAAACTCTACAACCTGGAGGCCTGAATATTGATTTCGAGTTAAAATGGTTTCTTTGATTGCATTTGGAATTATTATAATTGTTGTCACCCTCTAACTCTATGCTTTGCACTTTAAATTCCGGGTTTTATATGTCTGCACCAGTCACTTTCATATACGCAATGTGCACTTTATGTGGAAAATTGGTATCTAAGATTGTTTTAAATGTCCGTTTAAAATTACATTGAAACTAAGTGGAATCAATACTAATATCATATCCTCTTCCTTCCGGAGGTATTAAATGTTTGGACTGATTTACGTTAAGGAGTACCTGATGTATATAATGAACTGAAGAAGCCGTACGGAGGTTACCATGGTTACCAAACAGGAAATGACGTATCGGCACATGGAACAAACAGGAAACCGGCCGGACGGGCGCCGCAATGATTCATGGGACTTGTAGTTTGATTGATGTATAGGAATCAGCTGCGCCCGCCGGCCGGCGATTGGACAGGTTTAGTTTAAAATCAGGCTCCGGGACAGACGGACTTATCCTTTTCTGGACACACACCTTGAAAAAGACCCGATTGAGCGGGTAGAAACGCGTTGGTGGACGTGGGGTGACGGAGGCAGCTGACTGAACCAAGACCAGACGGGAGAACCATCTGCACATATGGTCTAAAGGAACCCGGGCTATCCAACAGACTTTTATGCTGTCAAGATTATTCTATGCGAATGACCTTGCATCCTGCCGGTAATTGTTCATTTTGCAGCCTCCAGAGGATTCCCCATTATTGCTGTTATTGCACTATTGCACTTGCACTTTCTGTGAATGATTGATGCTGGAAATTGAGTTTTTAAATGTATTTTTATTAAACTGTACTTCACCATATGGCATATCTTTTTTTAATTTCCTTACATGCACATGAGGAACAAATCCATTTACATTAACGTGGAGGAGGAAAGATATTGGTGAATGTATCCAGTTTTATTCAGTTTACACCGTGTGTAGCGCATTGTGATTTTATTTTCTGTCACTTCTGTTGTATCAATCTATGTGTGGGGAGGGAGAGAGCACCCTCCTAGACAGAATCTTTCACATTTGCTGCTGTTCCTGAGCGCACTCTGATACTTTCCTTCACTTTCTGGTTTTATTGCATACTTTTGTCTCTCATTGGAGGGTTAAGTTTGAGTGCTGCATTATGTTTAAATACAGGGAGAACCGTAGAAATTTATTTGAGAATGCCTTTAGAGAAGATGGAGAACCCACATTACTTCTAGATGAAAATCTAGGTGATTTGATGAAAAAATTAGAACATGCATTAAATAAAGAGAGTAAATTGTGGTGGGAAATGGTAACACTGGAAAAATACTTAGTAAACCAACTCATTCCTAAAGGTCTGGTTATCCATAAAGCGGCATCTTTCTCGTCCGCAAGGGAAACTTTTAAAGAGGAGTGGAATAAAATACTTAAGTCATGCTCACTGTCCCTAATAAAATTGATTGTGGAGGACAGAAAACAAGACTTAAGTAAATTAGAAGAAGAGATCCAAGTATACAAAGATCTCTCCAATAAATTTGCGGATACACAGGAATATAAAGATTATGAAAAAAGAATTGATACAAATTTAAAAAGAAATGAGAGGGTTTTGATTGACCGAAAGGTCAAAAAATTCAATAGAGACCGCAAATTATTAAATCCTGTTGAAGGGGAGGGAGTTGTTATCAACACTCCATTAGCCCCCAGGGTACAGCAAAAGACCCCCATTAGAAAACAGGGGAGGAGAAAGTTCCCACAAACCTCAGAAAGACATACCAACCCTAGAGGTTCATATATCGAGGGAAGGGAAGGAAAACAGAGATATGAGGTCCCAGAAAGACAAAATAGGGAAAGGAAAAGGGAAGAAGGGGCTAAGCAGAGGAACAGAAGAGATGTTTCCCCCATAAATGGGAATTGGAGATTTAATAGGTGGGAATGCACACCCCCGAAATTACAGGGAACTTATGAGGAGAGAAGAGAACAGGTGAACACTTCTATTGAAAATAGACTCCCACAAATAGGAGAAAGGAGAAGGTCCCCACATTTTTTAGAACAGGCCAGAAAACTACGTTACCCCAAATAAACAAACGAGGATGTAGAGGGGGGCGGACTAAAAAGAGAAAGAGAAAAAACAGAAAGAGAAAAAAGAAACATCTCTTATCGAAAGATGAGACCACTCAGGATGATCAAGGGGGACGAGGAAAAGTAAAAATTTTCAACTTAAGTAGTCACCTACTGGGGGAACATGAAATATCAGTTCTAGAGAAAGGGCTTAATTATGCCCCTTCCATTCCCCTCAATCAATTCTCTATATTTATAGATTTAAATAAGTACATCAGGAAATTGACATTAAAACGTTTCTTTGAAAGCAAGGAGACAGTTATGGGTGAACAAGGGATGACAACAACTCCAAATACGCCCTTTAAGCCCAAATCACTGTTTAACCCAGTCCATATGAAAGGAAATCATTTAGATACCTTTTATGAAATGGTTTATGAGGATATTAAGAAACTACCATCAAAAAATACCAAAAATAATCTGACGTTCAAGGAGAGGAAAGCCTTAAAAACATTGCAGGAGAATGCCGAGTTGATTGTAAAACCGGCGGATAAAGGCGGAGGTATCGTCCTGATGGACAAATCATCCTATGAAGCCGAGATTTATAGACAACTGGAGGATGAAGTAACTTATACTAAACTTAAAACAGACCCAACGAACAAAATTGTAGAAAAATTAAAGGTTATGCTGGAACCACATAAAGGGATAAACACTATAGATGAGAGAGAATATAAATTTCTGATGAATGAAGAACCAGTCGTCCCGGTGGTCTATGTATTACCAAAAATCCACAAAGATCCACTGAGGCCACCGGGAAGACCAATTGTATCAGGAGTGAACTCAGTGACTGCAAACCTTTCTGAGTACATTGATTATTTTTTGCAGCCCCTGGTACTCAAAAACCGTTCCCACTTAAAAGATACGCTCGATTTTTTGAATAAAATTAACGAAGTACAGTGGGAAAATACTTGGATTATGGTGACAGCAGATGTAAAATCGCTGTACACAGTGATTAAACATGAAATTGGTATAAAGGCTGTTGAAGGAGTACTCCAGCTTAGTGACATAAAGGAGACTACACAAACACTAATATTGGAGGGTGTAGAGTTTATACTTTCTAACAATTATTTTGCTTTTAAAGACAGTTTTTATATTCAAAACGTCGGCACGGCCATGGGCACCAGGTTCGCTCCTAGCTATGCCAACCTTTTTATGGGGGCATGGGAAAATGAGTATATATGGGAAAATAACCCATTTGGAGCGAACCTGGTGTCCTGGTCGAGATATATAGACGACGTGTTTTTTATTTGGAGGGGAGGTCAGGAGCTTTTAGAGGAATTTTTTATCTATTTAAATTTGAATAGTGTTAACATCAATTTTTCATTTGAGAGCAATACTCAAACCATCAACTTTTTGGATGTGACCATCTATATAGAGGAAAATAAGATTTTAACAAAGGGTTACTCTAAAACCACTGACTCTCATGCCTATCTAAGGAATGAAAGTTGTCATCATCCCGATTGGCTCAGGAATATTCCTGGGGGACAACTGAGACGTCTGAGAAGAAATTGTACAGATGAGGGAATATATGAGAAACAAGCAACAGAAATGAGGGATAATTTTGTTGCATCCGGTTATCAAAAGGATGCAATTGATAAAGATTTGAAAAAAGTGAAAGATATTCCCCGAGACACTCTCTTAAGAAAGAATAGAAAAGAGACAAGTAACAATTTCGAATGGTCTTTCATTACAGATTTTAATTCCAACTATAAAAAGGTAGAGAGAATTTTACAAAGGCATTGGAAGATTTTATTAAATGATCCTATTGTGGGGAATTTATTACCAGCAAGGCCAAAATGTATATACAGAAAGGCCCCCAACATAAAGAACAGACTGGTGAGAAGTGCTTTGCCACCCACCAAATCAATTTCAACGATTAAGTCGAAAGGCTTTTTTCGGTGTGGGACCTGCATAGGGTGCCGTAACATTCAGGGGGATGGGAGAAATAAAACCACAGAGGTAACAATCAATAATTATAAATATGAGATTAGGGATTTCGTGACATGCAATACGAAGAATGTTATTTACGCCATAGAGTGTGGGTGTGGACTATTTTATATTGGCCGAACGTCCAGACCCCTAAAAATCCGAATAGGAGAACATCTTAGAAACATTCGGGGGGGTCTGGACACCCATGCACTGTCAGATCATTTTAAAAAAATTCATAATAAATGTACAACACAGATCAAAAGATTTGTAGGACTCCGGGCAGTAAAAGGTCACTGGAGAAGGAAGGATTTAGCAACTCAATTAGCACAGGCTGAGATGAGAGCTATTTTTGACCTAAAAACTCTACAACCTGGAGGCCTGAATATTGATTTCGAGTTAAAATGGTTTCTTTGATTGCATTTGGAATTATTATAATTGTTGTCACCCTCTAACTCTATGCTTTGCACTTTAAATTCCGGGTTTTATATGTCTGCACCAGTCACTTTCATATACGCAATGTGCACTTTATGTGGAAAATTGGTATCTAAGATTGTTTTAAATGTCCGTTTAAAATTACATTGAAACTAAGTGGAATCAATACTAATATCATATCCTCTTCCTTCCGGAGGTATTAAATGTTTGGACTGATTTACGTTAAGGAGTACCTGATGTATATAATGAACTGAAGAAGCCGTACGGAGGTTACCATGGTTACCAAACAGGAAATGACGTATCGGCACATGGAACAAACAGGAAACCGGCCGGACGGGCGCCGCAATGATTCATGGGACTTGTAGTTTGATTGATGTATAGGAATCAGCTGCGCCCGCCGGCCGGCGATTGGACAGGTTTAGTTTAAAATCAGGCTCCGGGACAGACGGACTTATCCTTTTCTGGACACACACCTTGAAAAAGACCCGATTGAGCGGGTAGAAACGCGTTGGTGGACGTGGGGTGACGGAGGCAGCTGACTGAACCAAGACCAGACGGGAGAACCATCTGCACATATGGTCTAAAGGAACCCGGGCTATCCAACAGACTTTTATGCTGTCAAGATTATTCTATGCGAATGACCTTGCATCCTGCCGGTAATTGTTCATTTTGCAGCCTCCAGAGGATTCCCCATTATTGCTGTTATTGCACTATTGCACTTGCACTTTCTGTGAATGATTGATGCTGGAAATTGAGTTTTTAAATGTATTTTTATTAAACTGTACTTCACCATATGGCATATCTTTTTTTAATTTCCTTACATGCACATGAGGAACAAATCCATTTACATTAACGTGGAGGAGGAAAGATATTGGTGAATGTATCCAGTTTTATTCATTTTACACCGTGTGTAGCGCATTGTGATTTTATTTTCTGTCACTTCTGTTGTATCAACCATAGGAGTTAAATCCTGGCTTTCGGCGACAGGCGTATCCGTTGGTGCATGTGAAGATGTGATCCCGACCACTTGTCCAGGAGATCCAGCTGGAAGAATCATGCATGGAATCTTCCATACTGTAGAGCCTCGTAGGAGGCCACCATCTTTCCCAGAAGGCGAAATGCATTGAGGAACCGATATCCGGGCTGGTTTCAGGACATGGTGAGGTGGACAGATCGTAATGTGAAGGTACGCATCCTCTATATCCAGGGATACCAGGAATTCCACCTCTTCCAGACCTGAGATCACCGCTCTCAGAGACTCCATCTTGAATTGGAACACCCTTAAGTAGGGGTTCAGTGACTTCAGGTTCAATATAGGCCTCACCGAACCGTCCGGTTTCGGTACCACAAACAGGTTTGAGTAATAACCCTTGTTTTTTAGGTGCGGTTTAACTGGAACAATGACATTTGTTTGTACCAACTTTTGAATGGCTTCCTGTAGGATAGCACTTTCTATCAGCGAAACTGGTAAGCCTGATTCGAAGAATCTGTGAGGTGGGAGTTCCTGAAACTCCAGTCTGTACCCCTGGGCAATAATATCTGTCACTCAGGGGTCCAGTCACGATGATGCCCAGACGTGACTGAAATCTTTTAGTCTCGCTCCCACCTGCCCGATCTTCAGGCTGGGAGGTCCACCATCATGCTGAAGATTTGGAGAAAGCAGAGCTTGGCTTCTGTTCCTGGGAATCTGTTGGTGTAAGTTTTCTGGATTTTTCCCGACCTCCTCTAAAGAAGGTGGGGGGGATTTGGATTATTAAAATTTTGAGGTCCGAAAGACTGCAGCGTAGGCGTAGGATAGGATTTCCTAACCGGTGCTGGTGGGGAGGGAAGAAATGTCGACTTACCCGCAGTCGCCGTGGAAATCCACGCATCTAGTGCGTCCCCAAATAGTGCCTGACCTGTGAAGTGCAGGTTCTCCACACTTTTCTTGGATTCTGCATCCGCAGTCCATTGGCATAGAGTCCTCTGCGCGCCGACACTGCCATGGAAGTTGCCCTTGCATTAAGCAGGCCAATATCCTTCATGGCCTCCACCATGAAACCTGCAGAATCCTTTATGTGACGTAAAAACAAGTCAATGTCACTCCTAGCCATAGTACCTAATTCCTCAAGTAATGTACATGACCACTTTACTATGGCTTTAGAAATCCACGCACAAGCAATAGTGGACCTTAAAGCCACGCCTGTAGCAGTGTATAGTGATTTGAGCATAGTCTCAATCTTGTGTCAGCCGGCTCCTTTAAGGCGGTTAAACCAGGGACAAGTAAAACCACCTTTTTTAGACAACCTAGATACGGAAGCGTCTACTATAGGTGGCTTTTCCCACTTTTTTCTGTCCTCTTCAGGGAAAGCAATGAGAATTCTTTTAGGGATCTGGAATTTTTTCTCTGAGTTTTCCCAGGATTTTTCAAACAAGGAGTTTAACTCCATAGAAACAGGGAAGGTAAGCGAGGAATTCTTATTTACTGTAAAATAAGATTACTCTTCTTGTCCAGGTACCTTCTCAGAAATATGCAAAACATCCCTAATTGCTTCAGTCATTAGCGAGGGATACAATCCCCCCACCCCCCTGCATATCCCCATCACCGTCCCCTGCATCAGAGTCAGTATCGGCATCAGCTTGCATTATCTGGGCAAGCGCAAGTTTTTGCGGGTATAGAGGTGGGTTTTTAGACGAAGTAGTGGGTGCTGAATACGTCAAGCCCTCCACAGACTCTCAAAAATTGCGTCTCCCTTTCCGTATGCGTCATCCTAGTTGAAATCTGGGATATCATTTCCCTTAAAGAATCCACCCATGGGGGTTCGGATTCAGAAGGCTGAGAAAGTATATTGCAGTCCTGAGTACATGGAATAGACTCCTCAGGAGAAGATAAACACTCTGCAGAACAGGACACAGAGTCCTTAGACATGGTAACGTGGGACTGCACACTTACACACACAGGAAAATGTCAGACACAGTTTCCCCCAGAGTACCTTCAGAGAGTCACAGAGTATAAGGAGCCAGCCATACAGCGCCCCTGTAGGGAATTATTAAGATAAAAGCCCGGCGCTGACTAACCTTAATAGAATAGTTAGTATTATTATCACACTCCCCCCCCCCCCCCCCCCTGTCTATAACACCCTGGTACCGCAGAGGTATAGCTGGAGTTATGTGGAGGGCAGCGCTCCCTGTCAGCATCTTGTTCCTTTGATCTGCAGGGAGAAAATGGCGCTGGTGAATGCTGGATCCGCTCTGAGAGGAAGCCCCCCCCCCTGTAATGGCGCGCGGCTTCCCGCACTTATGTTTATACTGGCCTGAGGATTTGTGTGTGTTAACAGTGGGATTAGCCCCTGTTAACTATGTGACCAGTTTAGGGTGTAATGCACTGGCTCAGGCACCCCTCAAGCGCTGCCTTCACGGAGCGCAGCCTTGTCAGCGCTGCACTCCAACCCTTGTGCCGCCATACCCGCCGGCGACCCGCTAACCGGGACGCCGGCGCTGTACTCACCACTCTTCTTTCTTCTGGCTCTGTTAGGGGGTGGCGGCCGTGCTGCGGGAGTGAGCGGTCACCTTGTGGTCTTGCGATCAGCACCCTCAGGAGCTGTCCTGTCAGCGGAGTAGAAAACCATTAACTCTTCAGAAAGTTGGTTCCTACTTCCCCCCTAAGTCCCACGAAGCAGGGATGCTGTTGCAACCTCCCTGTAAAACAACAAACTCTAAATTTTAATAAAAAATAAAACTAAGAAAACTCCTAGGAGCTCCCCTAGCTGTGACCGGCTCCTCCGGGCACATTTTCTAAACTGAGTCTGGTAGGAGGGGCATAGAGGGAGGGGCCAGCCCACACTATTAAACTCTTAAAGTGCCAGTGGCTCCTAATGGACCCACCTATACCTAATGGTACTAAATTGGACCCCAGCATCCTCTAGGACGTAAGAGAAAATGGGTTGAGAATGATATTTCGATATTCAATATGTTGACACCATACTGTAGACATTTTCAGAATGTAGGGCCTGTGAATGTCGCCAGTCAGAATGTGCACAAAACTGACACTAATGGCAGACTAGCCGTACCCCTAATAGCATGTGTCACCACTGTTGACTTTCTGAATGTCGACATGTTGGCTAGAACCCAATAAATATGCCTTTGCAACTAAGTGATTAAAGTGGATCAGACTTTCCCGAAAAAACTCAACAGTATTTATAAAATACCAAAGAAGCAATCTTGTGACTCCTGACTCTACTTCTACTGTTACATTTCTAAAGCTGCGATGCAAGATCCATCACCACCTGGTAGTGGTTAGCATAACCTAGATAAACAGCCACACCCGTCACGTTTAAGCAGTGCCGATGATTGAATGTTCTTGCACCGCGTTCCGTTAGGGACCTCTGCGCTCTTCAGGAAATACACTAGGAAGTACAATGAAAATAACCTACATACCACATTGCTATGCTTCCTAGTGAGAAAGGAGTAAAACCTGAAATACTAGGAGTTTCCATTGTGAGTAAACCTGAGCTTTGATTGAAGGAGCTAGAAGCCTGTCCTCCTGGTACAAGATAAATAGAAGCCATCACTGACTTCCCTCAGCACATAACACAACGGACACCTGCAACATGCCTCATCGTGCAAGGAGTGGACGCTATCCATTGGAAGCCAAAGCTGTTGGTGTTCTGCAACATGGGAAACTAAAGGTAATGTCATATAGAACCGTATAAACCATTACTCAACTTATTGTGGAATAACTTTACTAAAAAAATGATGTTGCTTATTTAGAATGACCGCTATATGCTGGCTATCCTGAAAAACAACTGTTGAAAACTCCAAAACTCACTGTAGCTTCTATTGGACATTTAATATATCAAGAACCGACCTTACTTAGCAATATTTGTATCCATAGACTGTACTGATTGTTTCCACAGTTCTAGATTTTGCTAAAATTAGTCTTTTTTTTCAAATGGCAGCAGCTGTCTGTTTGAGAGTCGTCAGCAGGCAATTTCAGGCAAAAGTAAAATTGCAGTACTTAACATAAAGATTTTAAATAGACAAAATAATGAGATAACCTCTAAGAATTATTATATATGCTATTTGGTATAAATATAGTATTACTTTTGCCAATGAAATATGTTACTGAGGAACACAAGTAGGCTGAATTTAAGCTACAGTATAAACCAAGACTTCTAGTGGCCAGTTATAAGACATGGAAAATCTGGCATGGGTGGGAGTATTTGTTGCATTGTTAGGAAGAGATTGTCAGTGTATTGGGCAAATTGTCAACATTTTTACATTTTTTTTTTCATTCTTTATTTTGACAGATTAACATTTTTTCCATACTGTGGTCCGATCACAATGAAATACTGATTTACCGGAAGTTTGAAGAATTCAAGAAGTTGGATGTGAGTGCGCAAGCTCAGAAATATAATAAGAGAAAATAAGTCTACAGTTTTATCATATAGATATCCGGACAGCTTTGTTGTGCGTAATTTAAAATTTGCATATTAAATACTGCCATATGTATTGTGAAAGTCTGTCACACACTAGTTACTGCCTTTTTAGCATCACTGAATGCAACAGTGATGTTTAGAATATTTCAGCTATCACAGAACTTTCTTTGCTAAAAGGCTACAGTATGTATATAGCACATAGCACTACCCTCATTCAAAGAGAACCACTTTGCAAAAGCTGATCATTCTTAAGTGAATGCTATGTATTAAATAAAAATGACTAATTCTGTCCAGGTGTACTACGATATCCCGGCGCCGGAATCCCGACAGTGGGGCGAGTGCAAAAGAGCCCTTGCGGGCTCGCTGCAGCCACGGTGGCGCGTTACGCTATTTATTCTCCCTCCAGGGGTGTCGTGGACACCCCAAGAGGGAGAATAGTTGTCGGTATCCCGGCGCCGGTATGCTGAGAGCCAGGTTCCCGACAACCGGGATATCGAATGCTTCCCATTCTGTTCAATGCTATACATATTAAGTGAATGCTGTATATGAAATAAAAATGACTAATTCTGTCCCGTGTTTATATCGCCTCGCAGAGAGAGCTGAGACGGAAGTTCCCTCTAGAGTCTGGGCTGTTCCGGAAATCAGACAATATGATCCCCAAACTGAGAGGTAAGGACCCCTCACTGCCAAATGGGAAAGTGTTATGCCTGAGGTAGGTAACCTGAGACACTCCGGCTGTTGTGGAACTACAAGTTCCAGCATGATAACTTAAATATCAACAATTTTTGAGAGCAACAGATTGCACATCACGGTGTCACACTATAAAAAAAAAGTCTTACCACCCTACATTAAGCAGTTTCATAATAGAACTAATGCATGTCTGAAAATTAGGGGATCTAAAAGATTCCGGGAGCAATTTGTGTGTCCCTACCGACAGGTTGCACACCCCAGGTCTGTAGGTTAGTTAGCCTGAGTCAGGATACGGATAGTAATGAATGATACCAGATATATCACAGAGCCTGACCTAACTGCTGGAATATATTATGGGGGAGTTTTATCAAACATTGGAGAGAGATAAAGTACCAACCAATCAGCTCCTAACTGTTATGTTACAGGCTGTGTTTGAAAAATGACAAGAGCTGCTTGGTTGGTAGTTTCTCTCTCTCTACCTCATCTCTCTCCATGCTTTGATAAAACTCCCCCTGTATGTGCCTGCTCACCCAGCAATTCCCAGTACATATTCTATCTAATCTATATATATATATATATATATATATATATATATATATATATATATATATATATATTACACCCACTAGCTTTATTTATACTATTTACAGGGCATTAATCTGTATTTATAATCGTAAAAATATAAATGTGACCATGTTAAAAATCATTAAATATATTTGTGCAGTAGGAAATATTATAACCACCTCAGCAGTCGGTTCTGCAGCCCTGTAATTACCAGACAGAGGATTTTGCCTCAAATGCCCATTTTTTTTTCTTCCTTTCATTAAGCAGAAAATGCCGGCTGTTGAGGTATTTAATTATGCACAGATAAAAAGTGTCATATTCTCTTCACGAATCATCTGAAACAGATTTTATTTCTACACAAACCACATTTTCCGTCAAAATCCTCAGTCTAGTAATTAGATGTTATAGAGATGATACTGGCAGGCCTGTGAGTTGGGGAAATGGAAGGGCACAGCTCTCCATCCTGCAATAATGGCACAGCGTTAGGAGCTGATCTAAGGAGAGTGTTAAGGGCCCTACACACTTAGCGATTACGATGGTCGATATGAACGATATCGCTCAAAAATGAACAATAAAATCGTTCATATCTTCCAGTGTGTATGCATGAACGATGCGCATTCCCGCAGTCGTTCTTCGCTGATCTATCCTCCTTTATACATGCAAGTCAATTTGGACAATATACTGTGGATGCATGTACTGTCATATCCTCCAAATTGGCCATCGATATCGTCTAGTGTGTAGGCAAACATCAGTGATGAAAATGGGAGATGTATCGAGCAAAGAGTGGAGAAGTGGATCAATAGTGAAATTGCCCTTTTCAACCAATCAGCTTTGAGGTAGCATTGAGCAAGTATGTTATAAACTGATATGTATACGCTGATTGCTCGCTGTGGGTAACTTTGCTTTTTTCACTGCTTGATACATCACCCCCACAGCATGTATTTGTGATTTTCTATATTATGTAAGGTCACTTATATTGTAGGTTTACAGGTGGGAAATGTTACCCTACCTATTGTCAGATATTTTAGATTATGTAAGGTCACTTATATTGTAGGTTTACAGGTGAGAAATGTTACCCTACCTATTGTCAGATATTTTAGCAATAGTTGTAATAGTCTGTGTTTTCTATGTAACATATCTATCATACTGACAAGTGGGTAACGTCATATTTCCAAATATTCTCCTTTCTAGTCACTTCCTCCATAGATGCAAAACCAGTTCCCCTGCTGCAATTACGGTCAGGGATATTATTCCCTGTACGGCCACACCTATAACTCATGTGACTCTCTTCCTCCTTGCAGACGTGCCGCTCTTCAGAATTAACCGCAATACCACCCGCTTCATGGAGAGACTGCGTCTACTGGAGAATTACTCCCAGGAGCTGCTGAACGCCGACGGCAAAATATCCCAATCGGACACGGTGACCCTATTCTTCACACCCATAAGCAGCGACCTCAATCCAAGCTTTCCCCAAAACAGGTCGGTCTTCAGTCGTACCCCTGAAAACCTCACTATGTAGGGGGACCTTCTAATTTAGCCTTCCCACTCCAGTTCTTAAGTACTACCAGCAGGTCATGTTTTCAGGATTTCACTAATCATACAAAGGTGATATCATACAAAGGTATATTATTTATATACCTAGCATTGGCTCTATTATAACTTGTGTAATATGCGGATTTACACGCTACTTCTTTGATGCCCATATGTCTTATTTATTACTTAACTGTTATGGTTACGCTTTCTTAAACTACCAAAAAAAATAATTTAGGTGAAATTCAGTTTAGTTTCACCTCTATTCACATGGGGTGTGGTATAGAAATTAGGCAGTCATTAGGTCGACAGTCAAAAGGTCAACACAAAAAAAATAATTGTGTTTTTTTTGTGTATAAACAAATTTGTTGAAATGCGTCCCCTTGCGGGCTTGCTCTGCTTGCCACAAGGTTACTAAAGGTAATAGTTTGTGATATGCATAGTAAAAGTTGTAAAAGCATGAAAAAACCCACCCAAAAAAATCTCAACCTTTTGAATGACCCCCAATGCCCCTAACGGTCCATGTTTTCAAGATATCCATGCCACAGCTAGTTAATTCAAATTGACTGAGGTACTAATTAAGTAATCTGTGGCAAACACAGATATACTTAAAACATGGACCATTAGGGCGACTTGAGGACCCACGTTTGGGAACTTCTGCCCTAGTGGGCAAATTGAAATAAAATTCTGTTTGCAGAAATTAAAAATAATGCTTTTATACACATAAAGATGATTATTGAGATTTTTTTTCTATATATATCTATATTTTTTATATATTTTTTTTATAAAGTGGAAAATGCGTTATGCTGCGTTCTAGTAACTGATCAAACTCTGGTTACAGCCTAATGATTATGCCATCGTACGTCAGGGAACAACAGAAGAGAGAAAAGCTAAGACAACTGCCCAAGGCACCAGCCACCGAACCTATAGTGTCTCAGATCTACGCGTGCATCGAGGACTACGAGACTAAAGACACCAAGAACCGCCCCTTCAAAATAAAACGCAACGAGCATCTGGGAGTGTTGATTAAGGAAAATTCAGGTGAGGAACTGTCTAACATTTCCACCCAATTACTGTAGCTTGTATACTATATGAAATGAGGTTACTCAGAACTTCTATTAATGCCCACAATTCCATTTCAGGTTGGTGGTTGGTGGAGAACGAAGAGAAACATGTAGCCTGGTTCCCAGCTCCTTTCCTCCGGGCTCTAGAGAGGAGTGATGACACAGACTCTGGAACGGACTCCGATGACGAGGGTAAGTATCAACCAATATACCTCGTATAGATGTGGGAGAGCTGCACCGCTCCCATCATGCATTGAGACGTACACAGCCAGTAAACAAGAAGCTCAGTCACAGTTTCCATGCGTATAATGACCTATCACCTCTTTCCCAGGTATCCGTTACTACACGGTAATGGCTTACGAAGCGCTGAGTTCGGATGAAGTCTCCATCACTAAAGGAGTCCTGATTGAGGTCATTGAGAAATCAAACAATGGATGGTGGCTGATCAGGTAAGAATGTTTAAGGAGAACATTAAAGTGGAACAAAACTTTAAAAAAAAAATGTAAAGGATTCTGTAGATTCTCTATGACAATAATATATAGTGTTAGTGAGAACAGTAGGGAAATGGGCAAATAAAAATGACATGTTTTGACACATTCCATTTCCTACTAGGTATAACGGAAAAACTGGATTTGTCCCAGCTATGTATTTAAAGCCATACCGGAACGTTCACCAACTTCAGCTTCTGCTGAATCCAGTAACGATATCTAATGCATCAAATCTATTTAAATCATCCAGCACAATGGATTTGAGAAGTTCAACAGGGGCATGGAGAGACGAAGAGGACCGATGTGCTCACAAAACTGGTGATAATGACAAGATTAATAATAATAATAAACTGAACAGAAAGAAGTCCAAGTCAATTTGTGGCTTGCCATCAACAAACCAATATGGCTTCCACACCGCTCTTCTTGAACTAAAGCCAAGGGAGGTTGTGGACAGCTCTGCAACAGAGTGGAAACCAAAGCTTCAAAAGAAAGAAGCCACTCTATCACCAGCTTTCACCTCTGATGTTCTACCACCCACGCAAAACCTGCCTATAGCACTTCCACGGAAGCAGTCAATAGATGGCTTAGACATGGATGAAAGTATTTCTGGCAGAACTCAGACACCCACTATATGCCCAAATCTCCATCTTACTTCAAACACCCCTCAGATTCCTAAACGGCCCAAGCAACATGAAATACTAAACAAGTGCACTACAGTGACCAGGAAAGCCCTGCAGAAGAAAGAGGAATCTGCTGTGCCAGTCTAGAACAGTAGAGCTCATTTTTTGTCAGCTGGACCTCCATGTGTTGGTGTTTCACTATTCTGAGACCCCAAAGAGACTATTCTCAATCACATGTATTGAGCGTCAGGATACCTCAAAATCAGATTCTGGAATCAGTGTCCCACCCCACAAGCAGTGAACTTCTGGGAGAGAGGACCACTGAGAAACTTACAATGAATTCATGTCCAATTTGTGATTTCTTTTTTTTACTATTTATCATATTGTATTATTTCATGAGCTGTATTTACCAAATGGTATTATTACATATGTGTTTGCCTCCTATATGATAGAAGATCAGAAGTAGGTAGGTCAGACTGGAAACTGTCCTACATTTTAATGTACAAAGACTGAGACGGCTGTTTTATACTGTGAAGTTTCAAAGCCGAAATGATTAAACATATAAAATATACACAAGTCCACTTATTGCAAGACATTAAACCGGTGGGTGCAGGATGCTAGCGAACTAAGCGTCCACCGTTGCGACGATTTTATGAGTGGTCTAAATAGCCGCTAGGGATAATGTGCCTCACTTCTCTGTAACGTGACTGGTTCCAAACTCATGGATACAGGGTTCAGCCTCTATTGTGAATGGGCTATAGCTACACTAATCTTTAAGATGTATTGCTCTGCCAGCTTCCATCTAGTACCAAATTTTAGGACCTTGTCATTCACTTATTTTCCTGAAAGGCCGTCCGTATAGTAATCTGGATACATGTTTATATTACATGGTGTCATTGAGAACTTTTTAAATGATTGCCACTTTAAAAATTGGGCAGACACACCGCTGACTGCCTCTCACAGAGTATTACATTTACCGCTATGGGTTATATACTACACCTAAGAGGGGTAGACTACAGGAACCTATACTTTCCTTAAGTCCATGAAGGAGACAGGCAATAGGAGTGAGGAATGATAACTCAGCGGAACGCAGGTGAGCTGCGGAATAGCGGAGAACCTACCGCCGATGCACAATTAGACTTGTTCAATGGAGGTTAATTCTTTAAGTTTTCATGTTAGCCATGGGACATTCAGACGCCCGATATTTATGGTTAATAACCTGATTCTGGTCAGCAGCATTTGGATCGATGTAGTAATGCAGAACTGTGTTCCTGAGAACAACAATATTTCTATTGTAATGTGATCATGTATTTTTGTCTTTTATGAAATGTTTATTTATTGCATGTAATTTTTACTGTAATTTCTGAAACTTTTTTTGAATGTTCTTGTGCAAACAGTATTTTGAATTATGATGTTACATCCGGATGAAATTTCCTGCTGCAATTTGATTGGATACTTTACATTTAAATAGCACAACAGTTCAGTGTCCACATGTCTTGATAATGGCTCCTATTTAGCCAGAACCGGTCGACCTACACCCGTGGCACTGTGAAGTTCCAATTTAATGGCAATGTTACACACTTCTTTTTTTTTTTCTCTTGCTAAGAAGTCGGACTTTGCTTACCTGATTTTAATACACTGGTTTTTAACTGAAACCTTATCAAATGGTTTTTTTTTGTTATGCGTGTTTGTTTTCATCCCAACTATGGATGTTTGTTGTACAATAAAAAATTTTGGGTACTTTGGACTATATCCATTTTTTAAGGTTTCACTGCATGGTTAATGATCCATGGATGTGGGAGAATACATGAACACAGTTGAAATATAAAAGATACCCAGATGCGTCTGCATTTACATTGAATACCGTGAATTCTTTCTTAAAGTGCCCATGTCTCCTGCGGAGCCCGTCTATTTCTCATGGTCCTTACGGAGTCCCCAGCATCCACTAGGACGTTAGAGAAAAAAGAAATTTGTTGACATAATAATTGTTTCAGCGTAAGGGGAAAGTTGGATTCCCCCCCCCCCACTAAACAATCCCGATATCAGAGGTAGGCAGACAATGACCACCTATTTCTTCACTTAAAGATCCCCCCCCCCTCATATTTGGATAACCAGCTCTGTTTTGGCAGTCTGGGCTGGTGGAACCATAAAGGGGTCCCTGCAACATGTGTGTACCTAGCACAGGATTGCATTCAGTCCCAGGCCAGTAGGCGCAGGGGCTGGCTTTCCCAGGGGCGTGGGGCCCGGCCACTCTTCCAGAGTATAACGTCCCTTAGTGCTAACAGCACCAGGACTCTTGTTCGTATATCCTGGGCTTTGAGTGCAGAGGTAACAATAGGTAAATAATAGGGGGAAGGGGCATTACCTTTGGCTAATTACAAGCCCCAGCAAATCCCGGGTGCCAAACATGGCTGACGGGGCAAGCTGGCACATGGAGAACTACAAGAAGGCAGCTGGAAGCGGCAGTTCAGCCAAGAAAAATGTAAACACATTGTTTCATTAACTTCATGTTAAATTGGAGCCCTCCTTGCATGGTAAAGGCAGCTTAGTAATATAACCAGTGAGAGACACCATGCCGTAATAATCCAGTGCCACCCGGAATGTATTTTACAAAGACCTCCCAAAGCTTCTCAGACCTAAACACACCAGAGATAATATCAGAAGCTCACAGATTGTACACCAAATCTTTGGCTACAGAGCACCAGTCCTGGGAACAAACTCTACGCCACATGGGCCACACATCTGACTGCACCCCAGCAGAGCAGGGTGCAGTATAGAAGATCTACAGTGTAGACAGGTAGACAGTCATTAGGTCAACCCCATATAGTCAACATGCATTAGGTTGACAGGGAAAAGGTAGACAGCAGGTAAGGTCAACAGGTACAAAAAGGTCAACAGGGTCAAAACAGAAATGGTCGACAAGTTTTTTTGTTTGTTTCATCATGTGTGGAAATCAGTGGAAATGGATACCCTTGCGGTTACTAATCTCATTCATGGTCCACGTGTAGAGGAAATCAAGCAAAACGTGTATAAAAACAAACAAAAAAACAAACTTGTATCGACCATTTGTGGCAAACATTGTCATGTCGGCCTTTGTACCTGTCGACCATATGGTGTTGACCTATCATTCGGATACCAGAGGAACAGTGAGGTTAAACTACAGTATATGGGCTATTAAGTCTTCAAACATGACAAGGGCCACACGCAACCTCCGTACAACCCAAGACAGCACATAATATTATTAAAACTAGTAATCCGCCAGTTTCTCTGTGAATCACTTACCGTGAGCTGCCATTGAGGATCAGGTATCTAGCTTTGGTGTCTCGGAAGGCTGCAGACATCTGGGACATAGGGCATCTTCTGCTTTATGCCGTGCCATCATAGCACTGGGAGCCATGCTAGGCAGTGGGGCTCGGCGAGTAGTGTAAAGATGATCCGACTCCTACTGCACATGATGGAGACGGGACAGCATTCAGGATTACAATTAAAACTGCTCTCCCATGGGTTCCAACGCATAAAACACACACACGTACGTGCGCGCGCACACACACACACACACACACACACAGAAGAAATGTTCTAAGATGTAAAAACATTAATTTATTACAGAGCTTTTGTACAACTGGAGTTCTTGGCTTTCAGGTGACCAGCGGCGCTGACTCTACGCAGTAATAATGAACTGATGAGATGCAGCAGTCAGTAAGAGCAGATAATTCATCCTATTAATGACCACCACCTGTATGAGGTGTAGAAGAGGAGATACACAAAGCTGTCATAGAACTAGGCAGGGCAGACACCCTCCTATGTTCTGTAACCCACTAACGTCTGGCACAAACAGTTTTTATCTGTTACAAAACCGCGATGTCCGTCTTTCTGCAAATGTCTGATAAGAAATGAAACAAGAGTTCCTGCGTAGAGTGTCAGGATTAATGGTCCACTACAGGGCCAGGCAGGTAAATAAGGACACCCCAAGTCCTGACGTTCCTCTGGGCACACAGTAAGCCACAAACGACTCGTCCTGAATGATACTCCCATGCGCAGTATGAAATGCAGGAGGAGGACAATGGGAAAGACCACTGGTGCCCAAAGACACCTCTGGGTAAACTGTGAGGGATGTCCTCATGCTTTGGTGTCTCCTTGGATGGTCAGATCAAGACTGAGAAAAGGGTCGGCCACCTTGTCCTTCTCCTCAGGTAAATCGGTTATTCTCATGTGCTGCCACATGAAGTCCACAAACATGGAGGCCTGTAGCAACCTCCCCATCCTCTGCATGTGTCGTTCTGGAAGGGAAATAAGAGGTGACATAAGGACCATGGCTGCAACATGGCCTATGCGCGTTTCGCAATCTGCCACTGGATCCTGCTAATCTCACCTGTGTAGGGTAGGAGTGCCTCCACGGTGCCTCGGATGCCGGCGTATTGGAGCAGGGTATCTGGAGGCTCACGTGTGAGGAGGATATTTAGCACACACTGAGCTTCATGGCAGTTGCGCGAGTTTGTGTTCCAGACGCTGCAGTATCTCAAGATGGACTCTGACGGCAACAAGGAACCGATCACTCAAAGGGTATTAAGCACTTACACAAAATATATCTAGATTGGCATTATCCAGCCAGAACGCTCTAGTAAGAATACAATAATAATGATCAGTATCTTATATTATGATAGACATTGTGACAGGATGTGGACACGTAACAGGCTTTGGCCCATTTGGTCAGCAGGCCTCAATAAAGCCCCATGCGCCATATAGCGTGTACAACTGTTCATTTACCTTTCTGGTCCTGGCGTAATCTCAGGATGTTTTTTTCCAGATCCTCTTTTCCTTGCGGCTCATGCAAGATGGCTGGAACATAGCAGAGTGTTAGCAGTGTGGTTTACCGGAGGATCCGCCACCACAAATCGTAATAGGAGTGTTCTTATAAATGTTTTATGTGAAGCATTTACAAGAAAATAAATTACAAAAATTAGGAAATATTTTTTCTGTAATTTCCAGTTTATCCCAGGTCCCAACGGCAAAAGGTCAAAGCTTCCTGATGAGCAGTGACGTGAACTGGGGAAATGTTATGTTGCTGCTAATTCAGAGGGATATATTTAGCTCTCAGCAGGTTTAAATGAAAGCAGCACTAATATTAAGTACAAAAAAACATGACGGACATGGGAGCAGTATGATTTTCCTGCGCATGGGATCCCGGAGCTTGTAATACAGACGCCGGGATCCAGTTTTATAAGAGGCCGACAGGGGTAAGGGGTGTTCCCCACTCTACAAAGCCCCCTAACTCTCTGTCCCTGCAGCCTAACCCCAACCTCCCCCTTGGGGGTATATTTACTAAGATGGGAGTTCTATTTAAGATGGGATGTTGCCTATAGCAACCAATCAGATTCCAGGTATTATCTTCTAGAAGGTGCTAGATAAATGAGAAGTACAATCTGATTGGTTGCTATGGGTAACATCCCATCTTAAATAGAACTCCCATCTTAGTAAATTTACCCCTTGGTGCCTAACCCCCAACCCCCCTCCGTTGGTGCCTAAACCTAAACCTAACCCCCCCCCCTCACTGCTGCCTAATCCTCCCCCCTGCAGCGTAACCCTAACCCTCCGATGCGGGGTGCCTAACCCTAACCTTCCCACAGCCTAATCCTCCCACTGCGGCCTAAACCTAACCTCCTTCCCCCCTGAGGCTAACCTGACTTGTGAGCCAGTCTCTCCTCTTTTGGGATCCCGGCTGTCGGTATTCTGGCGCCGGGATGCCGGTGTCGGCATTCAGAATAGGGTCGGTATTCCAGCGTCGGTATTCTGACTGCTTCCACCGGACAAAAAGGGGTTTAGAGCAGGGGCAGGGGTGGATACATTAGGAGAGGAGCAGGGGTGGATACATTAGGAGAGGAGCAGAGGTGGATTAAGGAGGAGAGGAACAAAAGGATAAAAGAAGAGAGGTGTGGAGGAGATAAAAAAGAAGAGGGATGCAAGCAGGGGGTAAGAGAAAGGGGGAGGCACATAGCAGAAGCACCCCAAAGATTCTTAGAAATTGGCTCTTCTGAGATGGAATGTGTGTTCTGGTTGGATTTCGGGAGTGTTGTGATGGAGGCAACACATGTGACCCTTTGTTTCCAGACAGGCCAAGCCTCCATTCCTGGCACTGATATTAAGAATGTGAGGTTAGGTTCCACTCTATTACTACAGAGTAGAGGCGATAAGAGTGCAATCTTAACTCATTAAGTAAATCTAGGCTGTTAATCATTTGGGGGACTCTGTATACAAATAAGAGAATAAAATGAAAGAAAACACAGATCTGAGACGACAGGTGCTGTATTCACTGAAACATGTCACATTACGCCACAAAGCTTGGTCACCTTTTATAACCGTGAGCACGGTATGAGGTTGGTCTAAGGCAATAGCCAGGCCCAGCGCCTTCAGGAACCTCTTCTCGTGCAGGAGGTTGGACAGCTCTTGTTGTCTAATGGATGAAACGCGTTAACAGAGTTGCGGTCAGGATTCCATGCATTGCAATCTGTAAAGCTGTACACATGGGAAAGCCGACACGTGGCACTACTCACTTCAAGATTTCATCCTCCTGCTTCGCCTGCGCCTCCGCCAACTCCGTCTCTGTGACGTCCTGTGAACAAACCAAACATCAGTTACAGAAGGAGGCTCAGTACACAAACCTCTGACATCGCAGTACTCAACCGTTCAAAGGTTTCTGAACAGTAAAACTGCAGATTTATACTATTTTATGATGTAACACGTGCCCGCCACGCAGTGCTGATAGAAATCTAAACAGTACAGCTTAAGGAAAAGCCTAATTGCAACATACAAGAATTGCACCATGAATGAAACTGGAGAAAAACTTTGCATCAGGAACAAACATTAACAACACGCGCTTTATCAGTTGTGATTCATCACTATGGTTACGCAAGCGTCAAGCACGTGTGCCAATTACTTCCTAGTGATGACAGAGAGGGAAGACAAGCGGACTGTGATGACGGGTACGCGTTTCACCACTATTGTCACAGTTCTTTGTGTATATGTACGCTGCCTTGTACGTGGAGGAAGGGGACAGATCCTAAGTGGTCAGGTAAACATGTGTATGCTAGGTGCACTGCTTTCTTCTGCGGTCTTAGAGAGCATGTAGTGCATTTCATTTATACACTGCAAGTAGATATATAGGGGCAGATGTATGAACCTGGGGAAGGCATAAGGAAGTGATAAACCAGTGATATGTGCAAGGTGATACACGCACCAGCCAATCAGCTCCTAACTGTTAATTTACATATTGGAGCTGATTGGCTGGTGCGTGTATCACCTTGCACATGTCACTGGTTTATCACTTCCTTATGCCTTCTCCAGGTTTTAAACATCTGCCCCACAGAGCTATATAGAATACGTCTGTCAGTAACCTACAGAATGAACATATGCAAGGCAGACATCACCCAGCAACGATGCACTCTCCAGCCAGGTATGAGATGCCCAGACAGCGTCACAGATCTCTCTACAGAAACTCTCACCTTCCATAGAACGATGCTGGAGTCTGCAGATCCTGTAACCAGGGCAGTGTCCAGCTGGTTGCTGTGCAGGCCCCACACTTTGTCCTCGTGGACGTCCAGTGTCTTGACGCACTCATTCGTTTTTATGGTCCAAAGCTTCAGCAGGCCATCGGAGCCACTAAGGACAGAACAGGTAAAATCTGTTTAATAACAGGCAGGTCAGGCCAGCGGGTGAACGTATGAGACAAGAGCGGTCTGTAGTCACCTCGTCAGCAGCTGCGTTCCTCGGCTCACGAATATGACCTTCAGAACCGAGGCATCATGTCCCTCAAATGTCTGTAGAGAGGAAAGGCAGACACTAAATAACTCCTGACGCGTTACTGTAGTGATGTTATTTTGTTGCCGTTTCTACTATACTTTTTCATTTTTGGGCATTCTAGCGTTCTGATTGGTTACGATACTTTACCAGACTGGAGTGAGAGAGTGTACCGAAGGCACCTGACGGAATGGGAGGAGCAGTAGCGGATCTTGCCACGGGCAAGCAGGACTTTTGCCCGGGGCGCCGCCTTCCGGAGGGCGCTGGCGCCATCCGGAGGGCGCCGCACCATGGCAAGATCCGCCACTGCTGTGCCCTCCGCTGCCCGCTGTGTCCCCCGGCTCTGCGGCTGTGGTCCCCTGTGAAGGGAACTAGACGCGTAGCGTCTAGTTTCCCTTCGCGGAGAGGACCTTTGTGAGCGGTGCGCGATGACGTCATCGCGAACCGCACACCAAAGGTTCTCTCCACGAAGGGAACTAGACGCTACGCGTCTAGTTTCCCTTCGTGGAGAGGACCTTTTGCTGTGCGGTGCGCGATGACGTCATCGCGCACCGCTCAGCATTTAAGTGGCGCTTCTACTGTACAGGGGGCGTAACTGACCACGCCCCCTGTATTAAGCCACGCCCAATTCCCTGCCCGGGGCGCCGAGGGCCCTCGAACCGGCCCTGGGGAGGAGCAACCAGACAACCCGGTTTCACGTTCACTACACGCCTCCATTCCCAACACTGTGTATTGCAGGTCATTCTCATTGTGACCCTGGTTCATCATTGTTGTATGACCATATCATGCAGCCCACCAAGAACCTTTGCAATCTGGTGGACAACTATGCAACAGATAGCACCTATCCTCCTGTATCAATGCCTATTTCCATGCCATAGATTGTAAGCTTGTGAGCAGGGCCCTCCTACCTCTATGACTGTTTGTTTTTACCCAGTAATTGTGTCCAGTTGTAAAGCGCAACGGAATTTGCTGCGCTATATAAGAAACTGTTAATAAATAAATAAAACTGTTCCGTATCACGGCATTCACTATTATTAAATCAGACCAGTTTTAACTGAAGGACTGAGGTTTCTTTTCTTTTTTAAATCACCTTGAGGCAGCTGAAGTCCTGTAGGCTCCACAGTTTGACGGACCCATCAGCAGACGACGTGGCTACAACTTGGTCCACCGGTGAAAACTGCACACACCATACGCCCCTCTTGTGACCCCTAAAGATGCCAATCAGGGAGAGATCGGAGGATGACCAAAGCTTGGCTGTTTTATCCTGAGACCCTGAGGCGATCAGCTTGTCATTAGGAGACACTGCAATGCTGTTGATATCCTGTGTAAAGAACAGAGGAGAATAGCGCCCCGCACAGGTCAGGCATGCAAAATACCATCTACAGCATAATAATCTGCAATATAACGTTATAAGAAACTTACTAAATAAACAAATATAAAATATTAAGGGACCCAATATAACATTAGGTGGCTTCTATACTGCTCTGTAGCTCAAAATGTAGGACGTGTTTGTACGTTTTCAGATCCAGCCTACAGGATAAGAGTCTGAGGGATAAATGTACTAAGGTGGGAGTTTTTTTATTTTTATAGAACTGGTGAGGTTGCCCATAGCAACCAGATTCTATCTATTATCTTCTAGAAGCAGCTAGATAAATGTTAAGTAGAATCTGATTGGTTGCTATGAGCAACATCATCAGTTCTAAAAAAAAACTACCCCCGACAGCTGGAAATGTCACATGTCAGATCTCTGCTATGAGTAGGAACAGTCATTAAGGGGAACATTTACTAATCAGTGATAAGTGCGGAGAAGTGAGCCAGTGGAGAAGTTGTCCATGGCAACCAATCAGCACTGAAGTAACATCTATAATTTGCATACTATAAAATAGGGATTTTTGTTTACTTACCGTAAAATCTCTTTCTCTGATTCCATCTGGGGGACGCTGCGCACTTACTAATGGGGTTAGAGTGTGTGGGATGGGAGTTTGGCACAGAACCTATAAAAAACTAACTCCTCCCCCCTCTAACCCCTCCCATCTCCTTCCTGCTCAGCAGATTACCTCAGTTAACGTTTAGCAAAGCCGGAAGAGACAGAACATAATATATATATATATAAATATACGGGAGGGATCGCAGCGTCCCCCAGATGGAATCAGAGAAAGAGATTTTACGGTAAGTAAACAAAAATCCCTATTTCTCTTTCATCCATCTGGGGGACGCTGCGCACTTACTAATGGGATTTCCCAAAGCAAGCTAATTAGAGGAGGGAGACACAGACGACATAGCCGTCTGCAAAATTTGATGCCCAACAAAGGCAGTCTCCAAACCAAAAGTTTGAAAAACGGAATAACTTCGTGAAGGTATGTACGGACGACCAGGTCGCCGCTCTACACAGCTGCTCGACGAATACACCACTGCGAACCGCCCAAGAGGCTCCAACAGGTCGAGTCGGATGAGCCCCTAAGGAATCAGGAACAGGCAACGCCTAAGAACCTAAGCCTGCTGAATAGCAGAATTAACCCAGCACATTACCGTGTTCTTATTGGCCAGTCAGCCACGCTTGGGCGCAGCAAACAAACCCAACAAGGTAAGATTTAAGGTTTAAACGCCAACCAATAAGGCCAAGTATCGACCCGCCCCGGACGAGCCCGGGACGACACAAGAAGCACAATGTGCTGAAGAAGAGGAAAAACCGATATAACTTGTGGTTTGTAAGTAAAACCACCCTAACTGTATAAACAAAAACACTGTAAGAGAAAAGAAACCGCAACTCAACCAGAGGCCGGAAAGGAGAAACAGGAGCCATTCTGGAAAGTAAATTCTAGAGCAGAACCCAGTCTGCTAAGATAAGAAGACAAAGTAGTTCTGACAACTGTGTTATAGAAAAGCTAAGAGGCGGAAAGTACTAAGAACTCCAGCTGAGTGACCGTTAAATACACATAAACGATGACAAACGTTCTGGCACTGTGATTGGTTAGAGAGCCAGAAACGTAGTAGGGCTTGATGACGTTGTTCTCCACAATCACGCCGTCACAGTCAGAATAGACAAAATCCCGGTGATGACGCAAAGGTTGAGAGTGGAGAGCTGGCCGGAAAGGCACCCTGTAAGGAGCCCTGGTCACCCTGGCCTATAGCACTGCAGAACAGAGGCAACAGGCAAATCCGAAGCGGATTACCGAAAGAGCCACTGGTCAAATGTGTTGAAGTACTCACTAGATTTTGCAAGAGGCAGAATAACTATGCTAGATGAAAGTGACAAGGAGCTGACACGGCGTCCACGAATTCCACAAGAGGATTTCCGGAGCGATCACAGTACAAATGAAGTCCTGAGGTCTATGTCAGCTAGTCATAGACACGCCAAAGCCAGAAATCCCGGATGATTTCACATACTTTAAGGAAGAACAGCCTGACGATCCAGGAAGTCCGCTTCCCAGTTGCCCATTCTGGAACTGGAGATGATAGATATTGCCGGAATCCAAAATTCCGCCCTCTGCATATGTTAGATACTGCTCCGATGGCTCTCCAGCTACAAGTGCCACAAAACAATTGATATAGGCCACAGTGGAAAGACCTTGTAGAAGACATTGAGCTGGAGTCAAGGCGTTGTGGATCGCCCGTATCGGAAGTGACATTTCCACTTCGGACATCAGTTTCATTGAAAACTCCAGAGTTGAAACCAAAAACCGTAATGTCTGAAACTTTTGACTGTGGTTATGACCCTCCATGTCGAGACAGAATGAAGTCCTATGAGTCAGATCTGGATTGTGTAGCCCAACGAAAAGATCGACCAATGAAAATATTTTCGTATTTTAATAGAGAAACTAAACTGCTGTTTATGTAAACTCAATCCTGCCTGAGATTAATAACATTGAATCTGAGATTGAAGAAACTAGGCAGAAGACCGGGGGGATGGAGCCACCTATAAAATCACCACTGTCCTGCAGAGTAAGTGTATGCTTGACCCCTGAGTCTATTCTGGTCAGTAAATCCTGCACTCCGCCAAGGTTTGAGATATCAGGTATCGAAAAGAATACCCATGAATAACATCATCTGCGAAGGAAGAAATCCAGAACCAAGGTCCGCTGTAGAAACAAACAGTGCACGAGAGAGGATTTTTTTTTTTTTTTTTTTTTTTTTTGCAACAACTGACCCAAAATTGTAGCGATGCCCAGATGACGGGCAAAGGATTGGACTGAATACTCCTGTGGCGGATAGCGAACAGACTGCAATGATTAGAGCCCGTCTAAGATGGGCACTAAAGATTCTTGCTTGGTACGTGTTCCCCAAGATTCAGAATATATGTTCGTGCTACAAATTCAGTACATCCAACGGACCAGTGGACTCTGAGAAAGTTGGTGCCCTCCCCCTTGGGAATCAGACTGTCCGACTCCGTGGTCCCTGCAGAGGGCACATCGGAAGTCCGTGTTCTAGGTCGACAAATGCCTCCCAAAAGAGTACACATTTTCCTGACATAGGTAATAAAAACAAAAACAAAAACCATTTCTCAGCTATTATACTCAGGATGAGAACCCACGACCTGTTATACCGCAGGCATACACCTTACTGATAGAGTTATTTGCTCCTGCTTTAATTTGGAAGCAGAATTTCATGATTCGCAACCAAAATGGATAGAAGGGTGTCATAGCCTGGGAAAAAATGCAACATTGAGTAGATAGGGAATAGAGCTTGAGAGACCAAACCCGTCAATGGATAATTTGAAAAGGATCAGCTGCCACAAGAATGAACAACTTGCATTATGCAACCGGTTTAAAGATTCATGGATAAGCCAGGAGAGGGCGTAGGAATATTCCTGTCAGAATGAATACCAATATAATAACGGTCTCACCGTTGTCAATCTGTGGTGACTGTCAAGGTCACATACTGTACTTTAGTAAAGACAGTCGCCCTAGGCTCTCCCATGATGGATGCGTCCACTAATAATTATTGGAACCTTCATTAGATCAGTGTCTTCATCAGCGAAAGGATAAAGAAATACTGTCTCTAATAATGAGACACCGAAACTGAACTGAAAACAGTATGTACGAGAGACAGACACATTTCCCTGGAAATATAAACTTTTGCATCAGGTGTGTAGTCAGACTTCCATCAACATTCTCTCACGGGAAGGAAGAGGTGGAAAACAAGAAATTCAGTAGATTATTTCTTATTTCTATCCTGAAGGATCCTCACTGACAGGATTTATCCTCAAAACGCCTCTGAAGTAAAGGAGCTATATTGTCTGTCAAAGACCAGGCTCGCTGCCCAGTATGAACTGATTAAGAAGCTTTGTCCAGCCATTTGGCAATTCATAAGTACATAGAGTACAAGAAATAGAAATAGTCTGTCCTGTTTTGAAAGGCGCACCGGTCCCGGAGGTACTGCAATACCGGATCAATGCGTGGAGTGGACAGAGCAATCCATTTTAAATATATTTAATACATGGGCCCCCAGATAGGGGGCGTATCAGATATTAAACTGATAAGAACAGATACTACACTTGATCTTAGCCAAAAGGCCAAGAAGTGATCTTTTTACCAAGACTAGCGCTAAGTAGTAAACAGAGTACCAGACCCATTACATTGACATAGTGTAAGGAAAAGTAGACTCAAAGAATACCGGTATTTGTGGACCGGTCCTGGAACCCCAATCCCTGCAAGTGCAGGGAATATATATATATAACTTCACACAGTTAGGGGCATACACTGAACTGGAGGGAGGCCGGTTCAGGGGCAATTTAAGGAAAATATTTCTTCACAGAAGGGGTAGTGGATAAGTGGAATAGCCTCCCATGAGAGGTGGTAGAGACTAAGACTGTAGAGCAATTTAAACCTGCTCGGTATATACATATACTTCTATGTAAACAAGCTCATGGACTCAGTGCTGTCAGGCAGCAATGCTAACCACTACTCCATCTGTATTATTTTGGATTGAGGTGTGCTTGGCCCACAGAGGCATAAACTGATCCCTGGAACCTCCCGGCTGCTCCGCAACTGGTGTCCTGGAGCATGGGGTACCTGTGTCCGTGCTACCTTTAGGAAGTCTGGAGCCACATTTGGAACATGTAATTTAATGTATATGGGAATCAAACCTGTCTACTCTATCTTACTAATACACAGCATTAGCCCACAAAGCTATCGGAGCTCCTGTGTAGTAAACTACTGAACTTGTCGTTCCTTTAGGAGATTTTCTGGTTTACAGACCATGGAATATACAATGCCACAACCAAAGCACATAATAATGTTCCTCATAACTCTGTGTGCTGTAGTCCAGCTCTACCGACTGAGCTATAACCGCTCCTTTTTATAACATGATGTTTGTAAACAGGTAAACCACTGTTGTCTATGTCAGAATAGCACAACACTAGTTAAGAAATGATTCCCGCCTGTGTAATAAACAGGGTGAGGTAAAAATAACTTTTTTACAGTGAGACTACCGAAATATAGGCAGACAAGAAATAAAATTGGGTGATGCAGATTTCTGATTTAACCCAATAACACCTGTATTTTCTGATCCCCGCCTGTATAATAACAGGGTGAGTCAGGTTTCTGTCAGATAATCTCCTCCTCTGTTGTGCAGTCCCTTTCAGACAGCGTTGATACAGAGGGAGTGGGTAGTAAAATGGCGCCCGCTGGTTGAGTCCGCCCCCACAGACAGTGATGGGCGGAACAGTAAAGACTAGCAATGCGGGAAGAGCTCGGCGGGAAGCCTCTACGCTCCAAAATCCCCTTTAGGAGAACAGACTGTAGCAGCCGTAAAACTTCAGTTAAAGCACAGACGCGACTACCGCTCCCCTTCCGCTGCAGTCCCGCCGCCGCCTGCCCTGAAGCGGCAATGGCAGGATCCGAAGTAGCGGGGAGCGACAACCAACCTCCTGTCAGCGGCGTGATCCTAGCCGCTCTCAGTATCCTGCTGCGCGCCACTGCAGTCTAAATGTAAATCGTAATAATGGGACACTGTTCAACACTGCCAGAGCAAGTTGCCTGTCCTACCTGATATAGTGCCTCCTCGGTGCTGTGTCCGGTAACAGAAAGCCCCAGAGACCTCTGGCATGGTGACTTTCTAGAGGCTGGGTGAGTGAGAAATAAGGCACACAGCCGCCTTCTATTAACTTAACCCCACTCACAATATGCTTGTCGCCTGTATACAGGGACTAAACATAAAATCAAAACAGATAGGAAACAAAAACCTATTAAAATCTAAGAGCAAAGGAAAACTGTGCCTGTCCTCCAAGGCACAAAACTAAAACTGAGGTAATCTGCTGAGCAGGAAGGAGATGGGAGGGGTTAGAGGGGGGAGGAGTTAGTTTTTTATAGGTTCTGTGCCAAACTCCCATCCCACACACTCTAACCCCATTAGTAAGTGCGCAGCGTCCCCCAGATGGATGAAAGAGAAATGATACAGAGCTACGGATTGGTTGATGGGGCAACTTCTCCACTGGCTCACCTCTCTCGCTCTTATCACTGCTTAGTAAATGTCCCCCTAAGAGAAATGAGAATAAACTGATCTGTGTACTGGGAGCTGCAGGATCTCTCTCACCTTATCATGACCCTTTTCTGTACAACCAGCAAACAGACTCTCTAGCCCAGAGGCCTGGCCTTTGGCTGGCTTGGAAACGGACTCAGGAAGCCTCCACAACTTCAATGTGAAATCTTGGCTGCCGCTCACTAAAAAGGACACCTTCAATCTGAGGAAACAGAGGATAGCAGATGAAAAATCCAATACAGACCTTTATCTGAAGACACCAGATGACTCCGTTAATCCGGGACACCTTATAAAGCCAATTGCAACTTGTCTGGCTAAGCAGCGATGCAGCGTACCCAGTGATTGCGCTGAGCCCCCCAAAAAGCGGGTCCCAGGGACCCCTCACTTTTAAAAATTGGTGTCCTACCGGTCCTTTTCTGGGTCCCATCGGAATGAAGGCTCTTATTAATCTTAGAGAAAAACGAATTCAGGCGCTAATAACTATTATATCGTAAGCCTAATCAACTGATTTTCACTATATTCTAAGCTGCAAACCCAGTCCAGCTGTGTCTGTGTTCACACAGCTAATCAATGGTGAAGCAAGTGTTCTCGTCCATATATGCACCTTGTAACACTGTAACGTAAACAGTCATCTTCTTTGTTTCTTATTAATCTTATTTGGACACTACAAAAGTGTTGCAAGGCAGGGGGGGATGGGGTGACAGTGCTGCTGGGCTGTGTAGCATGCAGGACACTGCACCAGAGCTGTAACTAGACATTTTGGTGTCCTTTGGCAGAAAGTGAATTGGTGTTCCACCTCCCAGATTAGAAAGAATAGGCAGTGCGCGCCGAAGGCGCGTCACAAAAATTTTGGGACATGGCTTCATGGGGAAGGGGCGTGACCACATAATAGTCACAATTCACATTACACCACACAGTAGTGCCGCTTATACACATTGCACCAGGTGGAGCACGTTATACACACTGCGCCAGGGAGAGCACGTTATACACACTGCGCCAGGCAGAGCACGTTATACACACTGCGCCAGGCAGAGCACGTTATACACACTGCGCCAGGCAGAGCACGTTATACACACTGCGCCAGGCAGAGCACGTTATACACACTGCGCCAGGCAGAGCACGTTATACACACTGCGCCAGGTAGAACACGTTATACACATTGCACCAGGTAGAGCACGTTATACACATTGCACCAGGTAGAGCATGTTATACATATTGCACCAGGTAGAGCATGTAATACACATTGCACCAGGTAGAGCATGTTATACACATTGCACCAGGTAGAGCACGTTATACATATTGCACCAGGTAGAGCACGTTATACACATTGCGCCAGGTAGAGCACGTTATACACATTGCGCCAGGTAGAGCACGTTATACACATTGCGCCAGGTAGAGCACGTTATACACATTGCGCCAGGTAGAGCATGTTATACACATTGCACCAGGTAGAGCACGTTATACATATTGCACCAGGTAGAGCATGTTATATACATTGCACCAGGTAGAGCACGTTATACATATTGCACCAGGTAGAGCATGTTATACACATTGCACCAGGTAGAGCACGTTATACATATTGCACCAGGTAGAGCATGTTATACACATTGCACCAGGTAGAGCATGTTATATACATTGCACCAGGTAGAGCACGTTATACATATTGCACCAGGTAGAGCATGTTATACACATTGCACCAGGTAGAGCACGTTATACATATTGCACCAGGTAGAGCATGTTATACACATTGCACCAGGTAGAGCACGTTATACATATTGCACCAGGTAGAGCACGTTATACACATTGCACCAGGTAGAGCACGTTATACACATTGCGCCAGGTAGAGCACGTTATACACATTGCACCAGGTAGAGCACGTTATACACATTGCACCAGGTAGAGCACGTTATACATATTGCACCAGGTAGAGCACGTTATACATATTGCACCAGGTAGAGCATGTTATACACATTGCACCAGGTAGAGCACGTTATACACATTGCACCAGGCAGAGCATGTTATACATATTGCACCAGGTAGAGCACGTTATACATATTGCACCAGGTAGAGCACGTAATACATATTGCACCAGGTAGAGCACGTTATACATATTGCACCAGGTAGAGCACGTTATACACAATGCGCCAGGTAGAGCACGTTATACACATTGCACCAGGTAGAGCACGTTATACACATTGCACCAGGTAGAGCACGTTATACACAATGCGCCAGGTAGAGTACTTATACACGTCATATTGAGAGGCATGCTGCTATGATGCCAAATCAGAGACCGTATAGTATAACCCACTACGACAAAGTGTCTCCCTTTGCAGATACAGCTCCAATCACCAGCCCCCCCTATCCCCCTGCGGGACCCCACAGCAGTGTTCAAAGGCTATAAGCCAGAATCCCAAGCAAGCCCATCTAATCACCCGCAGCGGATACAGGCAGGCAGCCACCGCATAGCTAGCCCCCCTCCCGCCAGGGATGCCAGATCGGCGTCCGTGATCGAGCAGGTAAAGCTGGGCTTAGTGAGAAGGGCTTCCCGCTGTGCCATCTGAGGCAGTGGCCACGCTGAAGCGCTTGCTTCGAAGGGTTCTAGCAAGCGGGGTGGCGTGGCCACCACCTCAGACGACACCGCGGAAGCCCCTCTCACTAAGCGCAGTTTTACCTGCTCGATCACGGACGCAGATCCCTGTACTCTGCCACATTGCGAGCACCCCCCAGACGCTGTGGCAACTTAGCCCAGCCACCACCCGCACACGCTTCACTCACCCGCCGCGAGCAGCAGCATGTACAAGAGAGGCACCATAGAGGAGGAGAAAGGCACCACCTCCTCTTTCTATCATTCAGCTGGGGTCAGCATCAATCAATCATGCAAATCCCCTTAGGGACTGGATGATGAGGAGCGCGTCCCTGGGGACCTACCCACTTTAGAAACTGGTCTACAAAATCGGGTAAAAGACACGCCATGGCGCGTTTTTGTGATCACTGGTACCCGCATTTTGCGTTTGTCCCTGGTTACTCAGCTGCCATTACTTGGCACAGATCACAGAGACAGGCGCACTTCCACACAGATACATAAGCAATGGGAAAGTCACGCCTGCATACAATCACACAGGGCCAGGCGCAGTATAGTACAAGCAATAAAAGACTTATAGGAGAACGTTTGGAAAGTTTGGGGATTACAGAAAAGATCATCCATTTTGTCCGGTATCCGGTCTCTAGGCCGACCACACTTAGGTTGACAGTAAGTAGGTCGAAACGGTTTCTAGGTCGACAGGGACTCTATGTCGACATATTCTAGGTCTACATGAGTTTTTTTACTATTTTTTTTGGGGGGGGGGGGGGACTTTTTCATACTTTACGATCCACGTGGACTACAATTGGGAATAGTAACCTGTGCAGAGCTCAGCATCTTGCCCGAACCATGCAAGGGGACACAGTGTACTAATTGGGGATGCCGGTCACTGTACGGAGGAAACAACACCAAAAAAAAGGGCAAAAACTCATGTTGACCTAGTACATATCGACCTAGAGTCCCTGTCGACCTAGAAACCATGTTGACCTACTTACTGTCGACCTAAGTGTGGTCGACCTTGCATACCACACCCATTTTGTCCCCCTGCACGTAACATGGGAATACATATGTAATACCAAGCGGGCGACTATTGCTTGTGGCCTCTACTAATGTACAGACAAACAATTTACAAGCTGCTTAGTCTACATTTAATTTATCACCGTAGATTATCTGCAGATTTCAAAGAGAAACGAGGAGGAGAACTTGCCTGGAACAGGAGATTGCCCCGACACCATTCGTGTGACCACCGCCCATGGCTACGCATTTCACCATGCCGGTGGATTTATTCATCCTCCACACTCTAACGGTTCGGTCCTATAAGAAGAGATACAGAGGTTTATATATGGATCTTGCTGGATCCCAAGAGGAGGTGCTGCAGGAAAAAGGTAAATAGCGACCAAAAATAGATGAATATCATTTGTGTGTCCCTCAGAAAACATGGCCAGCCTATGGCAGGAGAATATGATCCGTGAGTCTCTGCCATCAGAAAACATGGCCAGCCCATGGAAGGAGAATATCATATATGTGTCTCTGTCATCAGAAAACATGGCCAGCCCATGGCAGGAGAATATCATCTATGTGTCTCTGCCATCAGAAAACATGGCCAGCCCATGGCAGGAGAATATCATCTATGTGTCTCTGCCATCAGAAAACATGGCACAAACACATAAGGAGATTTTTTTCCTGCAAAATAGAAAAAGCAGCTTCCTATCTACCAAGATACAGGAAAGCATCTAACACCCTGGTGAGCAGATTGGACAGCTTGGAAAGACGTCCCAAGGAGCAAGTTGCAGTTACCATTTAATACAAGTAGAAGCAGGTACTGTAGCGGTCTTATAGTTTCCTTCAAACTCTTGGCCTCAGCTGTAGTCTATGTACAGTAATGGAAATGTGAGGCCAATAACAGCTGGGTGGCACTGACTTATATGCAGTTTAGAACTGTTGTGCTTAATAACATGACAGCAGCTGAGGTCCTTATAGTAAAGGTTGGCTTGTATATGTAGCTTGTAGAGTTGTAGGCATACCTTAGCACAGCTGACGAAGAGGAGGCCTTTCTTAAACACGTCCAGGGCCAGAACCGTCTCTAGAATGTGAGGAATAAGAGATTTTCATGGCAGGTCTATGTAAAGTTTTGTAGATCCCACATTGCAGAATGCTGCGATCACATAAAAAGGTATAGTGAAAGACAAACTGCACCCCCAGGTGGATCATTCCGGTACTGCACTAAAGCAATGTTTAGAACCAAAATCCAGTGTTGATTTGTACAGAAGAAGGGTTCATACTCCAGCTCTAAGGAGTCCCAAATAAATACATTGTTATATGGATAAATGGCTGACTCACAAAGCATTATTGATGAGGTGATCCCGTACCAACCAATCAGATTCTAGAAGTCATTTCTATAGTGTAGCTTAGACCATGAAAGCAATCATATGATTGGTTGCTATGAACTCCAGCTTTCCTCTGCACTGCACCTAAATGCCTTCCCAGTGTTTCCTGTAGCTTATATATAAGCGTTCCTTTCAGCTTTATTTATATATTTCAGTTGAGCTTAAACATCTGCTGTATTTAGCTCACAGAGGGAAGACGTCACATAGGTCAGACCTACCTGTATGTCCATATAAGATCTGGCAGTTGGATGTCGCCAACTCAAACACTTTCAGTTGTGGGCTGTTTGTGGCCACGACAACATGAGAATCACAGGGGCCCACGAATTTCACTTCCAAAACCTCGTCATTATACCCTGCAAACTGAGAGATGAGCCAATCAGTGACTGCCTTCTGAGCTGTATAACCGGCAGCCGTGCCTCTACTGGTCACAGACATCACTATCTGCATTCATGTACAAGTTTTGACAGGAATTATATTTTTATAATTGACTTAAATCTTTCTTGATAAGGGTACTTTAGAGTAAACCCTTCAACTACACACTGGAAACAGACATTTCATTGGCCAGAACAAAATTTCAAATGCATCCTCTACGTTCAGTGACATCACTGAGAGCGAAGACTATCAGTTCACTAGGAACCAATAATATCACTAAGGCTGCCACCAATCCATTCACAAGGGACCAGTGACATCACTGCGCGAGCAAGCCTATAAGACCACTAAAAACCAGAGACATCACAGAGAATGCAGCCTATCCTTTCAGCAGGAACCAGTGATCTCACTGAGCAGCCATCTATAAGCTCACTAGGAACCAGTGATCTCACTGAGCGGGCATTCTATAAGCTCACTAGGAACCAGTGACCTTACTGAGTAGGCAGTCTACAAGCTCACTAGGAAAACCAGAGTCCTCACTGATCGGTAAGTCTATAAGCTCACTAGGAACCAGTGACCTCACTGAGCGGGCATTCTATAAGCTCACTAGGAACCAGTGACCTTACTGAGCAGGCAGTCTACAAGCTCACTAGGAACCAGAGTCCTCACTGATCGGGAAGTCTATAAGCTCACTAGGAACCAGTTACCTCACTAAATGGGCTGTATTTAAGCTTACTAGGAACCAGTGACCTCACTTATCGGGAAGTCTATAAATTCACGAGGAACCAGTGACCTCACTAATTGGGAGGTCTATAAGCTCACTAGGAACCAGTGAGCTCACTAAGTGGGCCGTCTATAAGCTCACTAGGAACCAGTGACCTCACTGAGCGGGCATTCTATAAGCTCACTAGGAACCAGTGACCTCACAAGCTCACTAGGAACCAGTGAACTCAATAAGCGGGCCGTCTACAAGCTCACTAGGAACCAGTGACCTCACTGAGCGGGCAGTCTACAAGCTCACTAGGAAGCAGTGACCTCACTGAGCGGGCAGTCTACAAGCTCACTAGGAACCATTGACATCTCTGAGAAGACAGCCTATAAAAACTCACCAGGAACATCTCAAAAGCACTAAATACCCATGAATACTGGCCTGGCCTACTAAACGGTTGTCTCACATGTCCATTTCATTTAAATGTAGAAATCCTTAGCCTCATGCGTGGTGGAGCTACCTGCTTTTTCAGCTGTAGCTTGTGGAGATCATACATGACAATGTTGTGTTCCGCTGTCACTGTGACTATCTCCTGCAGATTAGGGAGAAGCAGGCAGTGTATCAGGCTGTGCTCGTCGCTCTCTTCCTCTGAGACCTTCTTACTGGTGTGAGGCAAGGTCTGGCTGAACACGCACTTTGAGGTGGCCGCGTCCCACACCTGTACTATGCCTGTGGACGAATAATGCACTTCACTCATTACCACGATTTTATATAATATACTGTTACTGCAACATTAGTGAAGAATAACATGTAATCACACATCTCAGGATATAAAATTTACAAAAAGCATAAATGCAGGAATAGCAGAAACGAAGCATAATACCATGTACAAGATGAAATGGAGGGGTACATAACATGCAAAGGCCATCATAAAAGGCAAGCAGACCAGGTGGGAACTCACGAGAGGTTCCTATCAAATGGGATCAATCTACATTAAAGGTCCCTGACCAGAAGAGCTTGCAATCCATTTATAGACTCATGCCTGAATAGCAATTACGACAGAAGTAAAATGGCAGCTTCCGGGGAAGAACCTCACCTTTACTACCAGCTGTGATGAAGAGAAGAGAGTTTGGGTTCTGCTCTCTGCCGATTAGATCAGGGTCCTCTGGGAGAAGGAGCACATCTTCCACACTCTGCCAGGAGAGAGCAGTAGAGGCTAAGCATTACATATACAGGAACTGTATATACATTGGCCTACCATACTATCCCTTTAAACCAGGACACTCATGAATTATACAGGTTCTTTGGCTGGCTGACTTTAAGCCTACATTTCACCTGGTTTCAATCAGCTACAGAACCTGGGTAATTCATGAGTGTCCCGGTTTAAAGGGATAGTATGGCACGCCTATATATACAGGACAGGAGAGTCTCTTACCTCGTACACCGGAACGGTTCTCTTAGAGGTCCTGGTCACCAGATCCCACACGGTGCAGATTTTGTCCCGTCCTGAGCTGAAAACCAGGGAAAATAGTGACTGCTCTGTCTGTAGCCTCATTTTCAGAGATCTCTAAGGAGCTACCTGGGACATCTGGACAGTGCTGCTAAATGCAACTGGTTTCTCTAGGACAGTTATTGGTGGCTTGTGTTCTGTTGGGACTTCTATCTCTGCAGCTGGTTGCCACCTGTTGCAAATCTCTCCATAGAACATCAGCATATTCATACATAGCCCATGTTGTACGGGTAGATAGTAAGTATTGACCCTGAGACTGTCAACTTTCTGTAAGCACTGATTTCACTAGCGATACTGCCTAATATGAAGTCATGTCAAGTGAAGTCGGGGAACCTGGGTACAGTTTCAGTGATTTAGGTGTACAGTGAGAACTCTACAACAAGTGAAAAGTTATAGTAGCTTCAGATAAGGTCCCACAGCATGGTATCCGTTCACATGGTCGACCATGTTATGGTCGACAGTCATTAGGTCGACCACTATTGGTCGACATTTACATGGTCGACATGGACACATGGTCGACGCGTGAAATGGTCGACACATGAAAGGTCGACATGGGTTTTTTTACTTTTTTTTCTTTTGGGGAACTTTTCCATACTTTACGATCCACATGGACTACGATTGGAACGGTAATCTGTGCCGAGCGAAGCGGTAGCGGAGCGAAGGCACCATGCCCGAAGCATGGCGAGCGAAGCGAGCCATGCGAGGGGACGTGGTGCACTAATTGGGGTTCCCAGTCACTTTACGCAAAAAACGACACCAAAAAAAGTTAAAAAAACTCACGTCGACCTTTTCATGTGTCGACCATTTTCATGTGTCGACCATGTGTGCATGTCGACCATGTCAATGTCGACCAATAGTGGTCGACCTAATGACTGTCGACCATAACATGGTCGACCATTCATACCGGAACCCCACAGCATACTGTAGGTCTTAAATTCTATCAAAGGATGGAAGCTTGGACATACTGCTGAATGTTTAACGATGTTTTTCATGATCGCTGAAGTTGTATTTTTGATCCTACTAACCCTTTAGTATAAATTTAGATGGGTCGTGTAAGAGCAATCATTAAAAAAAACAAAAAAAAACAAAAAAGGTACTCATTTAGGACGTAGGTTGACCTGAAAGCGGCACAACATAAGGACCGTATTCAATGCACCACAATGTCTGGCTGGGCTCCATGGTGGTAGAATACAGTAGCAAGCATCGTCAGTTTTCCTGCGCTCCTCCTATGGGCACAGCCTGGAGACTCCTTACCTGATCATAGTGTCTCCATCAGGGGAGAAACAGAGGGAGGTGACCGCGCTGTAGTGAGACTCCAGAATACACAGGCACTGGCTGGACTTCAAATCCCACATACGTATCTTATAATCCATGGAGGAGGAGAACAGCTGCAGACGGGACATGTCAGGATGGAAGTCAACCAAACTACAGGGAGAAGAGACAACCAGAAGCCCAAATGTCAGAACAGACTTTCCCTAAACAGCAAGTTATATATTTTCCATGTCATAGAATGGCAACCCCCGGCAGAGAATACGTACTGGACCACTCCGGACGACCCCTTCAGGTTATGGGTGCAGTACTGCTTGACGACATCCCAGATCTTTATGGTGCTATCACATCCTCCTACACAGACAAATGCAAATGTCTGAAATAACAGCATAGCTAAGATGCTCAGTTTTTGTTTTTCCCTTGTAATACACCACAAGAGAATTAGGAGAATGGTACAGTAACTTGAGCACTGGTCACATGATAATCGGGTGACTGAGGCTTCTTTTTGTCAGTACAGTGTTGATCCCAGTCTGCTGTGTCTCTCCCTCCCAGCACACATTCTCCAAGTTGCTGTTCCTTCCTGCTCCCAGCCAGTGGTGCAAGTAGAAATTTTTTCTTAGTGGTACAGATAGTAAAAATGCCCGTGGACACGTGTCATGAGGGGGCATGGTCACACAAAACTAGGGGAGTGGCTACATGACAATAGGGGCATGGCCACATTATGCCACACATCGTAATGCCCCATACACATTACGCCAAACAGCGTAATGCCCATTACACATTATGCCACACACCGTAATGCTTATTACGCATTATGCAACACACCGTAATCAGATCCCTCATTATACTAGAGGACACAGTACTCCAATATATAGTAGTCCTGATGGCAGCAACAAAATATTTCTCTAAAGGGCAAAACCATGTGCACTTCAGGTGGGGCAGATGTAACATGTGCAGAGAGTTAGATTTGGGTGGGGTGTGTTCAAACTGAAATCTAAATTGCAGTGTAAAAACAAAGCAGCCACTATTTACCCTGAACAGAAACAAAAATAACCCACCCAAATCAAACTCTCTCTGCACATATTACATCTGCCCCCCCCTGCAGTGCACATTGTTTTGCCCATTAGAGAATAATTTTGCTGCTGCGATCAGTTCTGAATTAGGCCCCAAATCAATGCAGTTTTCAGACTCACCGTTTCAGATTGTGATGAAATTCTGCCATGGGTGTAAAGAAAACCCCAAATCTTAGGCTGATATATTTAACGCTTTTGACGTTATATGCCTTTAAAGCTGCACTTTTTCACGAAAAATGTGCTGTTATCGTGTTTTTTATTTAATTACACTTGCAGGTCTCCTAATTGTGCTAGAGAGTTGGGCAAGGTCTCATTTTAAACCTATTTAAATGGGCTTTCATATGATATATAACACAGCAGTAGGTTTTGTCAAAGTCAGAAAAATATCTCTATGCACACTGCCATATTTGCACCTCATTCTGGTCCGCGCTGCGCATGCGTACGCTCTCCCGTACGTGCGCATACTCACAGTCGCGGGCACCCGCAGGCGCATGGTATGCGTATTTACGGTAGAGTTTATGTGATCGTAGCGTGCGACTCAATCGTTACATATTTTCAGTAATAATGTATTTTGTAGATCATGGTCCCTTTGATAGATTCTGAAAGTTTAGTTAACATAGCATGTTCCTGAACAGAGAGATCCCTCTTTGTATTGTACGAAGGGTCTAACAGGGGTCATACAGTGGTGTTTGGTACCCATCGGAAGAGTAATTAAATAGCAATATTCCGGTGTTGGTTTGGAGCAGATTAATCGCTCGTGCGAATAGTTATGGACATAAGAAGTTTATGTCCATTTACTATTATTTGTTCTTATTTAGTCATGCGGCGGGAAACTCAGTATCCCACCCACCTGAACAGTTGGAAACAGTCACAACCCACCTGTATGAATCAACCTATGACCTTTTGTTATAATGCGAAGTCGAATTCCTGTGTCCAATGAACAATAAGATTGTAGGGACCATTGAATTGCATTGTGTGTGGGGCATAAATAGGCAGGCCGACCATATCCAGGTCACTCTCTTCAACGGTTCTCATTGCTGATAATCGGGAGCTGGATATCGAGGCGCATGCGATCGTTTCCCCTTGTGCGTAAGTGTTTCTCCGCAGCTATATTGATCTTCTTGTTATTGTGGGCCAATCTCTCTCACTCTCTCTCTCTCTCTCTCCTTCCCTTTCTCTCTCATTTTCCTTTAAATTGAATTGTATTGTATTTCCTGTGTAGTTATCTGGTTAGGTAGTCTATGTTATATTGTAGTGTATGACTTGTATTGTGTTTAACTCTTTTGCAAGTATAGCATTCATAATATATATTTTAGGCGTTGGACCCTGAGTACGGTATCTGTGTGTTTCTTATAGTATTAAGTATTCTCAGAGCGTCGGTGACGCTCAAACAGCTTTTAAGGTAATAAGGTTATACTGTGTTGCATTTACTCTCTAACATTACACTAAGGTTTTACTGCACAATACACTGTTTATGGTTTAGATACAAAGGTTTAATATAGTGAGCGTCAGCTCCGCTGGTGATCTCCTCGTGGTCCCGAGCGTTCACTACGCTATAGCGAATCATTACTTTAGTTAACAGCCAATAACGTGCCTGCCTGTGATCTCTTGGCCGTGAGTGAACGTGACGCTTGAGCGTCTCGATCACGGCAAAGCGATTGTTACGCAACTAGCGTACCCTTACGGTACTTCATACATAAATAGCGTACAGTGTTCTTAGACCTCATAAAGGGTATTATATACGATAAATATTTAGCTTTATCAGTTTCAATTAAAAAAAATTTAAAGAAAAAGTTTCAAAGACAAAATTTAGATTTTCTCAAAAAGCCAATATTTTTTTTTTTTTTTTAAATCTCAAAAATTGTTCATACTGCTCTCATAAAGATGGTTTTGGTATAGAAGCAGAACGCCTTTTTTTACAGCAATTGCTTATGGCAACAGGCCTTACGATAGTGTAGGTGGCACAGTGAAGAGGTTTAGCATCCTGAGCAAGCCTGCAACGTCCATATGATAATCAGATTCTCACTCCACAAAAACATTTTGACTGGGCGGTGGAAAACATAAGGAATGCATTTTACTTTTTTCTTTGTTCTGAATTTGTGCGGCTGACCCATTGAAGAAGTAGAAAATCTTTTTTTGTGATTTTTCAAATGTATTCTTCATGAAGTTTGAGTTTCCTCTGGACGCAGTAGGCTGCCACTGTGTCGTGTTCCAGACAGTCTGAAATAACAGCATAGCTAAGATGCTCAGTTTTTGTTTTTCCCTTGTAATACACCGCAAGAGAATTAGGAGAATGGTACAGTAACTTGAGCACTGGTCACATGATAATCGGGTGACTGAGGCTTCTTTTTGTCAGTACAGTGTTGATCCCAGTCTGCTGTGTCTCTCCCTCCCAGCACACATTCTCCAAGTTGCTGTTCCTTCCTGCTCCCAGCCAGTGGTGCAAGTAGAATTTTTTTCTTAGTGGTACAGATAGTAAAAATGCCCGTGGTCACGTGTCATGAGGGGGCATGGTCACACAAAACTAGGGGAGTGGCTACATGACAATAGGGGCATGGCCACATTATGCCACACATCGTAATGCCCCTTACACATTATGCCAAACACCGTAATGCCCATTACACATTATGCCACACACCGTAATGCTTATTACGCATTATGCAACACACCGTAATGCCCATTACACATTATGCCACACACCGTAATGCTTATTACGCATTATGCAACACACCGTAATGCCCATTACACATTATGCCACACACCGTAATGCTTATTACGCATTATGCAACACACCGTAATGCCCATTACACATTATGCCACACACTGTAACACCCATTACACATTATGACACACACCGTAACACCCATTACACATTATGACACACACCGTAACACCCATTACACATTATGCCACACACTAATGCCCATTACACATTATGCCACACACTGTAATGCCCATTACACATTATGGACACACACCGTAATGCCTATAACATTGCCTATGCCTATTACATACTATACCACACACCGTAATGCCTATTACATATTATGCCACACACAGTTATGCCACTGACAACATTTTACAAAAATGCCCCTTATAAATGAAGCCCCAACGGTGGGCTGGTGGTAATGATTACCACCACCATATTTTTTAATGGTACTCCGTACCACCCCGTAGCACTCAGTCTGATATTCCTCTGTAATTAAAAACTTCGCTTTTTCAAATGTGACACAAATGCTCCAGGGACAGGTTAGGTTCGGGTGGGCTTAATTTAGTGACCTGTGGGATTTTCTTCACTATTTAAAGCCCACCCAAACCTATCCTGTCCCTGGACTACTTGTAGTGGTCCAGGAAAATGTAAAAGGCGGTTCTATTTAACACAACTGAAGTATCTTTCCACATGTAGTATCTTCCCACTTATGTTTATGCGCCTGCACAGAAGTAGGAGAGGTATATAGCATCTCTTCCCCATACACACCTGAAGAGGAACGTGCATTCCTCTAATGTACTGAACTGGATAAAATATTGTTTGTTGATTTTAAAATACAATTTTCATAAATCACTCAAAAATTAAGGCTCTTATAGCATGTGATCCCAAAATAAAACTTTGGGGATTTATTGACAACAGTATGAACAATTTTTGCCATTTTTGTAAAAAATGTAAAATATTGGCTTTTCTTGAGAAAATCAAAATTTTGTTTTTGACATTTTTTTTTATTTTTTGGAAACATACTGCTGTGTTATATATCATATGAAAGCCCCTAAAAAGATGTTTAAAATGAGAACCTAACCAACTCTCTAGCTCAATTTTGTGAGATGCAAGAGCAATGAAAAAAAAATTGTTAACAGCACATTTTTTGTGAAAACATTGCAGCTTTAAAGGCATATAACTTCAAAAGCGTTGAACATATCAGCCTAAGATTTGGGGTTTTTCTTTACATCCATGGCAACATTATACCAAATGTAATCGCAATCTGGAACGGTCAGTCAGAAAACTGTGCTGATTTGGTGTGTAATAACCATATAATATAGCATGCAAATAATCCCAACTCTCTTTAGGATGTTCAGAAGTGTGTATTGTGGCATACAATGGAAAATGACAATGTAAATGATAAACATGATATGTAGGCTATATATATATATATATATAAAACAGCTTAATAATAATTTACCAGTAGCCAGTAGGGTGGAAGTGGGGTCAAAGGTCATACTAGAGACTGGTGCAGTGTGGATGGCTCTCCACGTGCGAGAGCAGGTGCCCTCCTGCCACTGCCACTGCTTCAGGAGTAGGGTACGGCTGCTGGTTACCAGGATCTGCCGGATACAAAAGTAGAAGAAAAGGTTGGTGGAATTTAGATGGTGAGTACTGGAAGCGAGAGTAGGGGAGGGGGAAGGGGGGGGGGGGGGGGGGTTATGGACTAGGGGGCCACAAAAATGCCTTATAGAGCCATAGCAAGCCCGGCAGGGCAGCTCTGATCCAGATACTCTAAAATATTATTTCTGCACAAACTTATGTAAAGATGTAATGGAACCTAAGCTGATCCCATAGAGAACACTCTACTGAAACCTAAACCACAGCTCAATGTATAGATGCACAGTAATCAGCAGCCTGAATAAAATCTGACTTGCAACTTTTGGCTCCTGGATGCGATAACTCTGAATCCTGTGGACTGAAACTTTGGGATAAACCGGAATTTAAATGTGTTCTGGCTAAATCCTAAAGGTTTGGTATCACCAAACGTAAATAAAAATACTTATGGTTGACCTCAGGTGACCAAATTGACATACGCACCTCATCGTCTGGACTGAGTGCAAAAGACGTGATGTCTTCCTGATCATCCTAAGAATTAGGAACAGGTGTTAAGTATTGCAATACAACAAGGATTCCTATTTACATGTAGCATATATATGGGTTATTCCATGAAGTATAGGACACAACACATGAAAAGTAACTTTCACATAACCGCTAACATTATAGTGTGTGTGTGTGTGTTATATATATATATATATACACACACACACACACACACACACACTGCTAAAAGATCGTAGTATATTATGTGATAATTGATAATCAATGTATTTATCGCATATCGATTTCCTGGGTGGCATTCATGTGAGGTCACATGACCTCCACTGACATCCTGCCCCCTCACTATCCCGATGGTCAGCATGCTGACCAACAAGGACTATTTCCACTCGTGTGTGTCCACAACACCCATAGAGTGGGAATAGAACCCATGGCTACCGCAGGTCGCCACCGAGCCCGCAAGGGGCTTGCTGTACTCGCCCCTCCCCGCCGGGATCCCGGCGTCGGTATGCTGACCAGCGGTCTGACATACTACACCCCGATTTCCTGCGTGTGTAAACATTGAACATATATGGTAGTGGATGCAAAAACGGCTGATTTCCACTACTGTATACCTGAAATTATAATTTCATAGTTGCTGCCACATAAAGTACTTTTAATGCAAGCAGTTCATTATTAGTAACGGTCAAACTTTTGAGACTAAGGGGGACATTTACTAAGCAGTGATAAGAGCAGAGAAGTGAGCCAGTGGAGAAGTTGCCCACAGCAACCAATCAGCACTGAAGTAACAGCTATAATTTGCATACTATAAAACGATACAGAGCTGCTGATTGGTTGATGGGGAAATTTCTCCACTGGCTCACTTCTCCGTTCTTATCACTGCTTAGTAAAAGTGACCCTAAACGTCTTAATAACATACATTTTAACGTCAATCTGTGACTGTGGACAGAAATGTAACGCGAGTTATACCCGTATGTAACATGAGTCACATGTCAAAATTGTTTTTTTTAAAGTATAGTTTGGTTAACATTCAGTTTTTTGTTTGTGTATCAATCAGAATTTTATGGTCTTATAAGTGTATAGTATAACAATCACATTATAAAAGATAATTAAGAGAGCATGTTTTAATAAATAAGTCCCCTTAGTTCCTGTGTCCATTCTGTTGTAACATGAGTCACAACCATAAACAATAAAATTTAACTACTAAGAGAGTACACTTCTTTCTGCTTCTAAGCATTCATTATAACTACCTACCCCATATATTATGGTCATATTTTTAAAATGTTGAATTCCAGCTTCATTCTTGTGTGTGGTGCATTTAAACTTCTAAAAAATAACATGAACTGTAACGTGAGTCACATGGCATGACCCATATGTAATTTCTTTACCTGTTGTATCGTACGTGTAACGGCACCGGTAGCAATTTCCAGAACATTGAGCTTATTTCCGCAGGTACATATCAGGTGAGTCCCGTCTTTATTTATCTGACAGACAACAAAATAAACCATCCGTCAGAACAAGACGTGATCACCAAAGATGATATTTAAATCACCTGTTAATTCAGCAAATGCAAAAAAAAAAATGACTAGTTATAAATACCTGAACTTTTCCACCTTTGTAGAAAGCTTCAATTTTTCTGTCCACGACATAGCTGGGAGATAAAACAATGTACATTACAGTATACGCTGGCTGCTGTATGTGATGTAATACAATGTAAGTGCCGCTTTTCTAAAGCCCATTATTGACTTGTTTTGGTCTCATGTTTATATACAGGATGTTTTCTTCGTAATTGCCCATTTGTGAGCCGGATATATACAGAGATTGGCAAGTGATTAAATTTGGATTATTCACCAGTCACGGTTCTCCGTAGGCCAATTTAAGATGAAAATGTATTACCACCGAAGCACTGATCAGCCTGACACCCCTTCTTTGAAAGCCATCAATACCGGAATGTCTTGATAAATGCTGCAGTTATGGCGATTCAGGTATAGTATGATTTATTATAGCAATGGGGTAAACTGTTAGAGAACAGACCCAGAACAGAGCAGCAAAATGGTCATTTGGGTATAAGTAATATTGGCATTCAATATTAGTTGAAGGTTGAATTATGCTTCCAGTTGATTGTGGTCTAATATGAAGCGGCACATACATCAGTGATCCAAAAGAGGACATGTACTAAGCAGTGATAAAAGTGGAGAAGTGAGCCAGTGGAGAAGTTGCCCATGGCAACCAATCAGCATTGACGTAACATTTCTAATTTGTATACTATACAATTGTACGGGGCAGCTGATTGGAGAAGTTGCCCATGGGAACCACTTTTATCACTGCTTAGTACATGTCCCCCCAAGTGTCCAAATGGTTTGGCCAGTTTTGGAGACGGCAGAGGATCGGTTTAAGGACACAGTTCCAAATACTAATAAAAAGCGTCCAATTTCACGGACTTCTGGCGCAATCGGCCCAGTGTATCTCTACATGTAGTCACACTGTACAGCTGCAGGAAAGGTTGGAACATTGCGTCCCTTTAAATGTTCTCTCATGAGCAACAATCTTTTTCAGTGCGTTCTGTCCTTTTAACTACTGCGAGGTGTCTTGTAACTAACGGTGCAACAGATAAAACAGCACGTTCATGTTTTGCGTGTTTTATTCACGTGGAAGGTGCGTGTCTGTGCAACAAGTGTGTTTCACCAGCAATTAGCTCCCATCTGGTGACCACTGGCTACATAGGATACTACTACAACCACACATTATTTGTAGCACGATGAAAAGCCATTGATCCATTTTATTGTGTCCAACAATTCTGTGCATTAATATTTATTTATACACCACCAACATATTACATTGTGCTCCTATATCCGCCTGAAGGTCTTTTACCTTTTGGGACTGATTGACAGGCATTAAGAAGCAATGCTAGTATAACACACATGAACAGGTTTCACAATGAACATGAAGTGTCACACTTTTGTTTTTATTGCTGGCGTTGGCCCTAGTACTGTTGCATTCCTATCACTTCTTGTCCCATTCAATGCCTAGAACACAAACTAAGCGCATTGCGGTCAATGCAGATCCCTCCAATGTTTCCCCGAGAGCAAATAATATCTCTCCTTCACAATCGCACACCAAAACACACTGTTTCACTGGCGTTTCTGCTCACAATTTTTGAATCCGTCCATGCAGCTATTTGCCGTTATTTGGACAGCCCGTGTTGAAAATAAGGGGGTGGGAAGTAAATGAACCGGATCTCTCACTCATACCCCCATTTAGAGAGGTGACATGTATTCCGGAACCGCAGAGCTACATTCAGCAGCCCCCGAGGATATGACCAGGGGGTGACGCCACCTCACGCCAACGAGTTCCCTAAATCTGTGCGCCAATAGCAATGTAACTGATACACAGTGGTGACAGTCACTGTATAACCTGCAGGTCAGTGGTAGAATAAGCGATGCATCGCAACACAAGCCAATGGCACTGGGGAATGCAAAGATTTATTGAGCCATAATACATAACACTTTTAATGGAGCCAGGTTAAAATTATATATATATATATATATATATATATATATATATATATATATATTCATACACACATCATACTATCTATTCTGCATGTCCACAGGCTGGATTTAATCATCAACACAACCTGTGTAATTTATGTGTGTACCAGTTTAAAGGGGGAAAGTGAGTGAGTGTAAATGCCCAGCTGATGTGGCAGCACAAGTAGCAGCAAGCCAGAGAATGTCAGGGCATACTGGGACTTGTAGTCCAACGGCAGCGGGAGAGCCACATGTTGTACAGGGGGTTGCTGGCAACCTTACTTGGTCTTAAACTGTACAGCGGGGGCCGCCATACTCTATACCGTCCACCGGCCGCTGCGTCCCGGCATACAGTCTTTACACACGCGGAGGGAGACAGCCCATGTGTTCCGTACAGCCAGCTGCACCGTTGCGCTTCCGGCGCGGACATTTCACGTCACACTAAGGGCAAGGAATGGATGGCTCACGGCGCCATCTTGCTACACCCAGCCCTGTTGGACAGCGACTTTTCCCAAAAAAACTCACCCCAGTATAAGCAGCAGCAGCCTCATATACAGAGAGTATATTCCAATCACCTCTAAACCTACTCAGTGTATAGTTTATTCTGAAATTATCTCTCATACATAGTTGTCCATGAATGTGTGATGCCAACTGACCATGCTCTGAAAAACATATTAAAGCAATGGCCTTAAATCAGGATTAATTTTGAAATAGAATTTGATATATAATTTGTCGGGTTACGTAAATTGGTGTTAAGTTAACATTTTTGAAGTGTGAAACCCATTGGCACCATGGCGCGGCTTTTCTATCGGCTGCCAGCAATAGTAAGCTATGGCAAATGTGAAGCTAGCCATAGAAAGTCAGTGGCGGTGGAGAACACGGAGTGGCTGGCAGCTGAGTCTCATGGCTAGAGACAGACCGGTCTGGTATGCTCCTATGATGCCCCCTACAGTCTTCATTCGCCTGGTACCAGGAACGCCATAAGTGGGTGCTTCAGGCTCAGCTGTCCCGGGCCCCGACTCTCTAACAGAAGAGAAGGGCCCAGGCCACCGTCTGTCCGCTGCCACTGCCGTCGTTTGCCCGGCGCCCGCAGGCTATTGAAAATGTCCCTCTCAAGATGGCCGCCAGCGCCTCAGAGGAGACAGTTATTGAAGATACTAGAGGAGTCTCTAGTATCTTCAATAACTGTCTCCTCTGAGGCGGTGACTGTTTTGGGAGGAACATTTTAAATAGTTTTACTTGAAGCAGGCTATATAGAAAGATGTGATACCAAGTGGTGCAACTTTACACATAAACTTGTCATATAATTTCCTTTAGATGATCAACACTATAGATAAAAAGGAACACAAAAACATAGTGCAATCATGTTGGTAATAGAAGTGGATTTTATTGTTTACTGGTCCCAGTCACATAGAGGAACAGATAAAACTGCGTGTAGATATCAAATTCCTGGATATAAACGGTTCCGCTTCATAGATATGCTGTAAGCATGTTCATTCTCCATCAAGCACTTTAAAATATAGGCCCTCATTCCGAGTTGATCGGTCGCAAGGCGAATTTAGCAGAGTTACACACGCTAAGCCGCCGCCTACTGGGAGTGTATCTTAGCATCTTAAAATTGCGACCGATGTATTCGCAATATTGCGCTCACAAACTACTTAGCAGTTTTAGAGTAGCTCCAGACTTACTCTGCCTGTGCGATCAGTTCAGTGCTTGTCGTTCCTGGTTTGACGTCACAAACACACCCAGCGTTCGCCCAACCACTCCCCCGTTTCTCCGGCCACTCCTGCGTTTTTTCCGGAAACGGTAGCGTTTTCAGCCACACTCCCATAAAACGGCCTGTTTCCGCCCAGTAACACCCATTTCCTGTCAATCACATTACGATCGCCGGAGCGATGAAAAAGCCGTGAGTAAAAATACTATCTTCATAGCAAAGATACTTGGCGCAGTCGCAGTGCGAATATTGCGCATGCGCACTAAGCGGAATTTCACTGCGATGCGATGAAAAATACAGAGCGAACGACTCGGAATGAGGGCCATAAAGTACTAACGGTCGGCAAAGTCGCTGATAGCTCTTAATTGGAAGAACCCCTCCCCACCCTCCCTCCCGTCCCTTAAAACTAAAATTTGGCACATTGCCTCAATGGAAAAGATTACATACTATCTCCACGACCGGGGTCACATTTTTTAGCAGGTCTGGGCCCCCTGGCTCGCTGCTGAATGCAGATTGCCATTCCCCTCTTCCTGCTCCTAGCTTCCTCCGTAGACCCATGGGCACTGCCTACTATTTCCCCTTCCGGCCTATCTCCTTCTCTTTTCTTCTCTCTCTCTTTCTCCTCTTCCTTCCCTTCTTCTTGTCTGCTCTCGTCTCCTCCTTGACCCCCCTCTTCCTCTTTCTTCAGATCTTACTATTTCCAGGATTTGTACTATGCACAGATTGTATCGTGGTTCTCTCCCCCCCCCCTGTCCCCCTTTCCCCCTTTCCCACCTCCCCTCCCCCTCCCCGAATTCCACGTTTGAAGTTTACTGTTCTTTCTTCACTGAATAATCTTGTTGTTTACTTGAAAATCTGTGGTTTATACTGGACACTGGTTCTGATGGCCAACTGTCCCATGTCTCCATGTAATGTTTTCTTACTGTGCTTAACCACGTATAAATAAAGAATTCCAAAAAAAAAAAAATATATATATATATATATATATATATATATATATATATATAAAGTAATAATAGTGCAATACCGTCTGTATCTATAGTTTTAAATGAAATTTAATAAAACACACTCACAAACACTGATTTAAAAAAAAAAGCATATAGCATTGATGTGCTGAAGATCCCTCCGGAAAGGGAGATACTGCAAAACGTAATTCAGGAGTATAGTCACCACAAGTCCCGGTTACTCAGGTGTCCCCCAATTCACTTGCTGCAGCTTCCGGCTCCTGGGTCCTTAAACCAGCACAATCAGTCCCCTGCTTTAAGTCAAGAATGTTGTCAGTTAAGGACTCAAGAGAGACATTCGGATAGGGCAAAGAGCTTTGCGGCAATAAAGACTGTCCACTCACGTTACGCCGCTCGTGACGGAGTGCGTTAGTTGGCTAGCTGTGCGCTCAGAGGACTGTGCCAGAGGTGCATGGCGAAATAACCTATAACCTCTACATTCCCACTGTGCACCTATTTTAAAACGACCCTCAAAAAAACATAAACGCTTCAAGGTTTGTTAGACATCTGATTTGCTAAATTTATAATGCGACACAGACTTTGGTGGACCCAATGCAAAAGAAATAACCAATGTATTTATTAAAAAAATATTTACATCATCAGGTTATTCAAATTAAAAATAACTTTTCTGCAAATAATAATAATCATAATAACAATGTGGGTCATTCCGAGTTCGCTAGCTGTTTTCGTTCACAGCGCAGCGAACAGGTAAAAAAGCGGCACTTCTGCGCATGTGTATGCAGTGCAATGTGCACGCGCGCCATACTTTCACAACAGCCAATGCAGTTTCACACAAGGTCTAGCGACGCTTTTCAATCGCACTGCTGGCCGCAGAGTGATTGACAGGAAGTGGGTGTTTCTGGGAGGTAACTGACCGTTTTCGGGGAGTGTGTGTAAAAACGCAGGTGTGTCAGATACAAACGCGGGCGTGCCTGGGGAAACGCAGGCGTGGCTGGCCGAATGCAGGGGGCGTGTTCGTAACGTAAAAACAGGAACTAAACAGTCTGAAGTGATCGCAAGCTAGGAGCAGGTCTGGAGCTGCTCAGAAACTGCACAATCTTTTGTTGTAGCAGCGCTGCGATCCTTTCGTTCGCACTTCTGCTAAGCTAAAATACACTCCCAGAGGGCGTCGGCTTAGCATTTGCACGGCTGGTAAAAGCAGCTAGCGAGCGAACAACTCGGAATGAGGGCCAATGTGTGGTCATTTGCAATCTCAAAATATATTTGCACTCAGATAAATAAAAAGAGAATCACTGCAATTGATTAATAAATATAAACTGTAAACTTCCTAGCGATGAAGTCTCTTGGCACTGGCTGGCTGCTAGTTAAGTCGTGCAGCACTTTCTCTTTGTTATTCTACCTGGTCTGTACTAACGGAGGCAGGAACGCCATCTAAACCTTCACTGAGCAGCTGTATCTGTCGGCCCATCTGCGAGGAAAGACTCTCAATCCGTCTGGCTTTCTGGCGGAGCTTGTGCAGCTGTTTCCTGTAAGTCTCTCTAAATTCTATATAGCAGTTGTGCTCATCCCGGTTTGCAGGACTGAGCAAGGTTCCACATCCCATGTGGCACAATTCGCTCCAATACTCGCAGGTCTGGCTGTGGTCACACATGTTCTTCCGCAAGACCAGGGCCGGACAGCCGTCATTGGAACAAGCCACCAAGCCAAACGCACAGGTTTCACCATGTTCTACGCTCCTTGACAGAGGAAAGAGGGCCGGGCAGCCATTCTGCTCATTAGGACACTGTCAATGAAAGACATAGGTGTGTGTTAGCTAATGTACTATATTGAATCGTTTTATTACTAAGAAGCATTGTGTTTAGGCGGGGGTCGCAGGTTCCTCTTATCCAGCAAATGTTCAAAAGGTTCAGAGGCAGATTTAGATTTGTGGGGTCCACAGGGCAATAACCACATCACCATCGGGCCCCATAATGGCTATAGAGCATGCAGGGCCGGATCTAGACCTTGTGGCGCCCAGGGCGAAAAAATAGGGGCGTGGCTTCATGGAGAAGGGGCATGGTCAGTTATGCCTCCTGTAGCTGTGCCCTCAGTAGTTGTGCCCCCAGTACTGTGCCCCCTGTAGCTGTGCCTCCAGTAGTATTGCCCCCAGTACTGTGCCCCCTGTAGAGTTGTGCCCCCTAGTTGCACCGCTTACAAAAAAAAATAAAAAATTTAATACAATCCCCGCTTCTGCTTCCGGAACGCTGCTGCCCTCCGTCTCTGGCCACGGGCGCCACTCCTCGGATCTATGGGAGAGACGTCATGACGTCTCTCCCATAGCACCGCACAGACACTAGAGGTCAAGTATGACCTCTAACGTCTTATGTGCCGCTCTCACAATGCAGTGCGGTGCGCGATGACTTCATCGCGCACCGCACAGCACCGCATCTACACAGCACCAGGCGGCACCAGTAGCGAATCTTGCCACGGCGGCGGTGCCGCCCTGGGCAAAAATACTGGTTTCCCGTAGCAAGATCCGCTACTGAGAACATGCTATAGTGACAGTTCCACCACTGCCCTGCCTATTAACTACTTCTTAAAGATGGCGAATAGATAGATGAAAAAAATTATATCACCAGGTGGAGATACAGAGATCATAGATTTAAGAGGGATGCCGTCAATTTACCTACAATCAAAATCCCGACGGTCAAAATGCCAACAACCATTGACCGACGGTCAAAATCCCAACATGGTCAAAATACCGACATTCAAAATGCTGACAGGTCAAAAAGTCGACATGAGTTTTTCATGATTTTTTAATTGAAACCATCCCAGTGGACTTGGAGGGGGAATATAGCAGTGTGCCGAGGGCAGCGGGGCACTGCGCCCGAAGCATGGCAAGTGCAGCGAGGACGCGGTACACACGGGGACGCGGTACACTTATACGGCATCCATGTCGACATATGTCGACATACACAACAACAAAATAATAGACTTTTGGCCTGTCAACATTTTAAATGTCGGTATTTTAAATGTCGGCATTTTGACCTTGTCGGAATTTCATACTAAACCAATTTAAGACATGTATTTTACTTATTTTACAATGTATGGGGAAATTCATGTTTTGTACAATATATGCTGAATTACTGTATATGGTATGGATATAATTTATCACTAATGTTAAACAGTGCCCATGAACCAATTGTCTTTGACGTTGTGATAATTCCTATTTTACTATCACCTCTGCATTACTAATCAGATAACACTAAGGCTGAGTACACACTTGTCAGTGACATCGCGCAAGATCCCCCGGCAAACAACATAGGGGGTCATTCCGAGTTGATCGTAGCTGTGTTAAATTTAGCACAGCTACGATCAGGCACTCAGACATGCGGGGGGGACGCCTAGCACAGGGCTAGTCCGCCCCACATGTCAGCGCCCCCCCCCCCCCCCCCGCAGAAGTGCAAAAGCGCTTTTGAATTTCAGGAGTACCTCCAGGCCAGTGCAGCTCCTGCTGCTGGCCGGGAGAACCTCTTTGTTGCCCGGGTTGCAGCGGCTGCGTGTGACGTCACGCAGCCGCCACGGCCCGCCCCCCCCAATGGTCCAGCCACTCCTGCATTGGCCGGACCACGCCCCCTAAACACCCACCCGCCCAGCGACCGCATCTGCCTGTCAATCAGGCAGAGGCGATCGCTAGGCAACGACAGCCTTCGGCCGTCTAGCATGCGCCGACGCACTGCGGCACCGACGCATGCACAGTTCTGACCCGATCGCACCGCTGCAAACAAATGCAGCATGCGATCGGGTCGGAATGACCCCCATAGTTCATACACACTGAACGATAACGCTTGCGTCTTCCCAGTGACGGCATACACCCACATCTAGGTGCATGCCGTCTCTTACAATATCTTTAGATTTCAAGTTGAAAGGTAAAGATATTGCACCTCGTTAATGTCCCGCGGCAGCGGGCATCGTTAACGATATAGGGTATACACACTTGCCGATGTATACGATACAACATCCAATCCGCCGGTTCAGGCGATATATCGGGTGCACATCAGCAAGTGTGTACCCGGCCTAATAAATCCAGACTGACCTTCTAAGGGAGGCTATAAAATGTATGTTTACTGTATATGTTGTTGTTTTGTGATATTTTTCCCTAATGGAAGTAAAATAAATCTGTTACTTTCTCTATCTTCCCAAGAGGATCCCACTATAAGTCCTGTACAAAGTAACATAACATTTTCTTGGATAGATTAAGAAATGATAAACTCATTTCTAGTGATGAGCGGGTTCGGTTTCCGAGAAACCGAACCCCCCCGAACTTCACCCTTTTTACACGGGTCCGAGCCATACTCGGATTCTCCCGTATGGCTCGGTTAACCCGAGTGCGCCCGAACGTCATCATCCCGCTGTCGGATTCTCGCGAGATTCGGATTCTATACAAGCAGCCGCGCGTCGCCGCCATTTTCACACGTGCATTGAGATTGATAGGAAGAGGACGTGGCTGGCGTCCTCTCCGTTTATAATTGTAGAAGAGACAGTTGATTGCTTGTTTTATTACTAATTGTGGGGAGGATTGGGGAGAAGCTGTTAGGACTCGGAGTAGAGTGCAGAGTTTTGCTGATAGTGACCACCAGTTTTTTTTTATCCGTTCTCTGCCTGAAAAAAACGCTCCATACCATATCTGTGCTCAGTGTGCTGCATGATATATCTGTGCTGAGTGCTCACACTGCTTAATTGTGGGGACTGGGGAGCAGCTATAGCAGGAGTACAGTGCACAGTTTTGCTGACAGTGACCACCAGTATACGTTTGTCTGCCTGAAAAACACTCCTGTGGTGGCTTTTTTTTATACTAGTTTAGCAGTCTGCTGACAGTGTCCACCAGGTCCATTATACTGTATATAGCAGTACGGTAGGCCACTGCTGTACCTACCTCTGTGTCGTCAGTCACTCGTCATCCATTAATAATAATAAGTATACTATCCATCCATCTACATTGTATACCTGTGGTGGCTTTTTTTCTTTATACTAGTTTAGCAGTTTGCTGACAGTGTCCACCAGGTCCATTTATTATACTGTATATAGCAGTACGGTAGGCCACTGCTGTACCTACCTCTGTGTCGTCACTCGTCGTCCATAAGTATACTATCCATCCATCTACATTGTATACCTGTGGTGGCTTTTTTTCTTTATACTAGTAGTACTAGTTTAGCAGTCTGCTGACAGTGTCCACCAGGTCCATTATACTGTATATAGCAGTACGGTAGGCCACTGCTGTACCTACCTCTGTGTCGTCACTCGTCGTCCATAAGTATACTATCCATCCATCTACATTGTATACCTGTGGTGGCTTTTTTTTATATACTAGTAGTACTAGTTTAGCAGTCTGCTGACAGTGTCTACCAGGTCCATTATACTGTATATAGCAGTACGGTAGGCCACTGCTGTACCTACCTCTGTGTCGTCAGTCACTCGTCATCCATTAATAATAATAATAAGTATACTATCCATCCATTTACATTGTATACCTGTGGTGGCTTTTTTTCTTTATACTAGTTTAGCAGTTTGCTGACAGTGTCCACCAGGTCCATTTATTATACTGTATATAGCAGTACGGTAGGCCACTGCTGTACCTACCTCTGTGTCGTCACTCGTCATCCATAAGTATAATATCCATCCATCTACATTGTATACCTGTGGTGCCTTTTTTTCTTTTTACTAGTAGTACTAGTTTAGCAGTCTGCTGACAGTGTCCACCAGGTCCATTATACTGTATATAGCAGTACGGTAGGCCACTGCTGTACCTACCTCTGTGTCGTCACTCGTCGTCCATAAGTATACTACCATCCATCTACATTGTATACCTGTGGTGGCTTTTTTTTTATACTAGTAGTACTTGTTTAGCAGTCTGCTGACAGTGTCCACCAGGTCCATTATACTGTATATAGCAGTACGGTAGGCCACTGCTGTACCTACCTCTGTGTCGTCAGTCACTCGTCATCCATTAATAATAATAAGTATACTATCCATCCATCTACATTGTATACCTGTGGTGGCTTTTTTTCTTTATACTAGTTTAGCAGTTTGCTGACAGTGTCCACCAGGTCCATTTATTATACTGTATATAGCAGTATGGTAGGCCACTGCTGTACCTACCTCTGTGTCGTCACTCGTCGTCCATAAGTATACTATCCATCCATCTACATTGTATACCTGTGGTGCCTTTTAGTTGTGCGCATTAAAATATGGAGAACAAAAATGTGGAGGTTAAAAAAATAGGGAAAGATCAAGATCCACTTCCACCTCGTGCTGAAGCTGCTGCCACTAGTCATGGCCGAGATGATGAAATGCCATCAACGTCGTCCAAGGCCGATGCCCAATGTCATAGTACAGAGCATGTAAAATCCAAAACACAAAAAGATCAGTAAAATGACCCAAAAATCAAAATTAAAAGCGTCTGAGGAGAAACGTAAACTTGCCAATATGCCATTTATGACACGGAGTGGCAAGGAACGGCTGAAGCCCTGGCCTATGTTCATGGCTAGTGGTTCAGCTTCACATGAGGATGGAAGCACTCATCCTCTCGCTAGAAAAAAGAAAAGACTTAAGCTGGCAAAAGCACAGCAAAGAACTGTGCGTTCTTCGAAATCACAATTCCCCAAGGAGAGTCCAATTGTGTCGGTTGCGATGCCTGACCTTCCCAACACTGGACGGGAAGAGCTTGCGCCTTCCACCATTTGCACGCCCCCTGCAAGTGCTGGAAGAAGCACCCGCAGTCCAGTTCCTGATAGTCAAATTGAAGATGTCAGTGTTGAAGTACACCAGGATGAGGATATGGGTGTTGCTGGCGCTGGGGAGGAATATGACAAGGAGGATTCTGATGGTGAGGTGGTTTGTTTAAGTCAGGCACCCGGGGAGACGCCTGTTGTCCGTGGGAGGAATATGGCCATTGACATGCCTGGTCAAAATACAAAAAAAAATCAGCTCTTCGGTGTGGAATTATTTCAACACAAATGCGGACAACAGGTGTCAAGCCGTGTGTTGCCTTTGTCAAGCTGTAATAAGTAGGGGTAAGGACGTTAACCACCTCGGAACATCCTCCCTTATACGTCACCTGCAGCGCATTCATCATAAGTCAGTGACAAGTTCAAAAACTTTGGGCGACAGCGGAAGCAGTCCACTGACCAGTAAATCCCTTCCTCTTGTTACCAAGCTCCTGCAAACCACACCACCAACTCCCTCAGTGTCAATTTCCTCCTTACCCAGGAAAGCCAATAGTCCTGCAGGCCATGTCACTGGCAAGTCTGACGAGTCCTCTCCTGCCTGGGATTCCTCCGATGCATCCTTGAGTGTAACGCCTACTGCTGCTGGCGCTGCTGTTGTTGCTGCTGGGAGTCGATCGTCATCCCAGAGGGGAAGTCAGAAGACCACTTGTACTACTTCCAGTAAGCAATTGACTGTACAACAGTCCTTTGCGAGGAAGATGAAATATCACAGCAGTCATCCTGCTGCAAAGCGGATAACTGAGGCCTTGGCAGCTTGGGCGGTGAGAAACGTGGTTCCGGTATCCATCGTTAATTCAGAGCCAACTATAGACTTGATTGAGGTACTGTGTCCCCGGTACCAAATACCATCTAGGTTCCATTTCTCTAGGCAGGCGATACCGAAAATGTACACAGACCTCAGAAAAAGACTCACCAGTGTCCTAAAAAATGCAGTTGTACCCAATGTCCACTTAACCACGGACATGTGGACAAGTGGAGCAGGGCAGACTCAGGACTATATGACTGTGACAGCCCACTGGGTAGATGTATTGCCTCCCGCTGCAAGAACAGCAGCGGCGGCACCAGTAGCAGCATCTCGCAAACGCCAACTCGTTCCTAGGCAGGCTACGCTTTGCATCACCGCTTTCCAGAATACGCACACAGCTGAAAACCTCTTACGGCAACTGAGGAAGATCATCGCAGAATGGCTTACCCCAATTGGACTCTCCTGGGGATTTGTGACATCGGACAACAACAGCAATATTGTGCGTGCATTACATCTGGGCAAATTCCAGCACGTCCCATGTTTTGCACATACCTTGAATTTGGTTGTGCAGAATTATTTAAAAAACGACAGGGGCGTGCAAGAGATGGTATCGGTGGCCCGAAGAATTGCGGGCCACTTTCGGCGTTCAGGCACCGCGTACAGAAGACTAGAGCACCACTAAAAATACCTGAACCTGCCCTGCCATCATCTGAAGCAAGAGGTGGTAACGAGGTGGAATTCAACCCTCTATATGCTTCAGAGGATGGAGGAGCAGCAAAAGGCCATTCAAGCCTATACATCTGGCCACGATATAGGCAAAGGAGGTGGAATGCACCTGTCTCAAGCGCAGTGGAGAATGATTTCAACGTTGTGCAAGGTTCTGCAACCCTTTGAACTTGCCACATGTGAAGTCAGTTCAGACACTGCCAGCCTGAGTCAGGTCATTCCCCTCATCAGGCTTTTGCAAAAGAAGCTGGAGACATTGAAGGAGGAGCTAAAACAGAGCGATTCCGCTAGGCATGTGGGACTTGTGGATGGAGCCCTTCATTCGCTTAACCAGGATTCACGGGTGGTCAATCTGTTGAAATCAGAGCACTACATTTTGGCCACCGTGCTCGATCCTAGATTTAAAACCTACGTTGTATCTCTCTTTCCGGCAGACACAAGTCTGCAGGGGTTCAAAGACCTGCTGGTGAGAAAATTGTCAAGTCAAGCGGAACGTGACCCGTCAACAGCTCCTCCTTCACATTCTCCCGCAACTGGGGGTGCGAGGAAAAGGCTAAGAATTCCAAGCCCACCCGCTGGCGGTGATGCAGGGCAGTCTGGAGCGAGTGCTGACATCTGGTCCGGACTGAAGGACCTGGCAACGATTACTGACATGTCGTCTACTGTCACTGCATATGATTCTCTCACCATTGAAAGAATGGTGGAGGATTATATGAGTGACCGCATCCAAGTAGGCACGTCAGACAGTCCGTACGTATACTGGCAGGAAAAAGAGGCAATTTGGAGGCCCTTGCAGAAACTGGCTTTATTCTACCTAAGTTGCCCTCCCTCCAGTGTGTACTCCGAAAGAGTGTTTAGTGCAGCCGCTCACCTTGTCAGCAATCGGCGTACGAGGTTACTTCCAGAAAATGTGGAGAAGATGATGTTCATTAAAATGAATTATAATCAATTCCTCCGTGGAGACATTCACCAGCAGCAATTGCCTCCAGAAAGTACACGGGGACCTGAGATGGTGGATTCCAGTGGGGACGAATTAATAATCTGTGAGGAGGGGGATGTACACAGTGAAAGGGGTGATGAATCGGAGGATGAGGAGGAGGTGGACATCTTGCCTCTGTAGAGCCAGTTTGTGCAAGGAGAGATTGATTGCTTCTTTTTTGGTAGGGGCCCAAACCAACCAGTCATTTCAGTCACAGTCGTGTGGCAGACCCTGTCACTGAAATGATGGGTTCGTTAAAGTGTGCATGTCCTGTTTATACAACATAAGGGTGGGTGGGAGGGCCCAAGGACAATTCCATCTTGCACCTCTTTTTTCTTTCATTTTTCTTTGCATCATGTGCTGTTTGGGGAGTATTTTTTTGAAGGGCCATCCTGCGTGACACTGCAGTGCCACTCCTAGATGGGCCAGATGTTTGTGTCGGCCACTTGGGTCGCTTAACTTACGTCACACAGCTACCTCATTGCGCCTCTTTTTTTCTTTGCATCATGTGCTGTTTGGGGAGTATTTTTTTGAAGGGCCATCCTGCGTGACACTGCAGTGCCACTCCTAGATGGGCCAGGTGTTTGTGTCGGCCACTTGTGTCGCTTAACTTAGTCACACAGCGACCTTGGTGCGCCTCTTTTTTTCTTTGCATCATGTGCTGTTTGGGGAGTATTTTTTTGAAGTGCCATCCTGTCTGACACTGCAGTGCCACTCCTAGATGGGCCAGGTGTTTGTGTTGGCCACTTGGGTCGCTTAGCTTAGTCACACAGCTACCTCATTGCACCTCTTTTTTTCTTTGCATCATGTGCTGTTTGGGGACAATTTTTTTGAAGGGCCATCCTGTCTGACACTGCAGTGCCACTCCTAGATGGGCCAGGCGTTTGTGTCGGCCACTTGGGTCGCTTAGCTTAGCCATCCAGCGACCTCGGTGCAAATTTTAGGACTAAAAATAATATTGTGAGATGTGAGGTGTTCAGAATAGACTGAAAATGAGTGGAAATTATGGTTATTGAGGTTAATAATACTTTGGGATCAAAATGACCCCCAAATTCTATGATTTTAGCTGTTTTTGAGGGTTTTTTGAAAAAGACACCCGAATCCAAAACACACCCGAATCCGACAAAAAATTTTCGGTGAGGTTTTGCCAAAACGCGTCCGAATCCAAAACACGGCCGCGGAACCGAACCCAAAACCAAAACACAAAACCCGAAAAATTTGCGGTGCACATCACTACTCATTTCCAGAGAAATCAACACTGAAGCATGGCAATTAATCTGGTCATAGAGGTGTTAGCTAGCTCTGGACATGAAGAGGTTAAGAGAACGTGGCGGCTTCTAAGTGAAAAGGTACTTGCACAGGATCAGGTCTACTTTTTGATCAAAGTATAGTAAAGTTTAAATACATGTATTTATATGTATATTGTATACCCTGTGTTTATATCTCTTGCAGAATATTAATTAAGTTCTGGTTGTCAAAGAGAAAGTTGTCTTCAAGACACAAAAATGATTCTAAGTGCATTGTGTTCTAAGAGTTCCTGTACAGAGAGGAGCCATATTTAATATTCAGGGGGGTACAGAGGATTTCAGCACAGGGAGGTGGTAAAGGTGTGGCACAATAGGCTGCTTAGTAATGATTTATGTCATTGACGTGTCTGCCTGCCCTAGCTGCTCAATATTTCTTCCCTTGGTCATGGCTTTGGTGGATGGCCACAGCGGCCAAATGGAGGCTGGTAAAGACTGGGAATGTGTCATGTTTTCCTTTGTATAAAGACCCCTAAATTGAGATCCCTATGTTAAGATGGATTCTATATGTTCCTGGGCACCTCAGCCCCCGGGATCTCGTACTGATCCCATCACCATATGGGCAGAGTATCAGCATAAATCAGCAGCAGTAGTCAATGTGTGTCGCCTTAGATACAATATACCTATTGTGAAGGCATACAATAATTAAGTAGTACAGTAGGAACGGTGACAACGCAGGTGTGGTTGAGGTGCCCCAATCCTGCAGCGGCCTATAGGCAGAGGACTAGTGTGCCTTATCCTGAATCAGGCCTTGATCTCAGCTGGGTCTTCTCACCCAAGCTCTCCATTACCTTCACTTGCAGACGGTTGATTTTTCTCTTCAGTTTGTGCATTGGTACAAACAGCTTCCCCTTCACCTCCGTCCTACAGCACGGACAGGTCTGCTGCCTGAGGAGAGAGATCGCTTGTTACTGTTTATTTGTGTGCCCAACAAAACCTGTTTTCTCTGGACCAAGTTGTGGGTCTGCACATATTACTTATCGCCAGTTAAAAATAATTTATTACCCAATATTTACCCTCCTATAACAGAATCAAATGGAAGTGGAACCATGCCTGGGATCTCAAAAAAGAGGGGGGGTTGGAGGGTGTCCAGGCTTCCCTGGGCGCCCAATTTGAGAGGGCACCAAGTCGGCTGTAGCTTCCCTGATCCATCTGTAGATGATGTCCGCTTTGGTGATTGTGATCAATCTCCATGCCTGTGCTACTAGACCACAGGTTCTCAAACTCAGTCCTCAGGACCCCACATGGTTCATGTTTTGCAGGTCACCTGTACATTTTTAAAATGTGACAGTTGGTGATACACAGTGCAGCTGCTGGGCGACATGGAAAACGTGAACCGTGTGAGGTCCTGAGGACCGAGTTTGAGAACCACTGTACTAGACTAATCAGCAGGGGGCAGGCATAGAGGGAACAATAAATCTTTCCCCCCCCCCCATATCTGCACTGCACGCAAGACGTCGTGTGCGCAGAAGGACAATGGGGCAGATGTATTAAGCCCGGAGAAGTGATAAAGCAGTGATAAGTGCAAGGTGATAATGCACCAGCCAATCAGCTCCTGTCAATTTACATATTGGAGCTGATTGGCTGGTGCGTTATCACCTTGCACATATCACTGCTTTATCACTTCTCCAGGCTTAATACATCTGCCCCAGTTTGTGATGGGCGTGCCGCTGCTGCCTTAAGGAAGAGCAAGGAGACGATCCAGGTAAGTGGTGGTGGGAGGAATAACACAAACACAACAGACTGCTGCTGCAGACATACAGGGGGGAGAGACAGGCTGCTGCAGTGATAGAGGAAGGGGGGATGACACAGACTGCTGTAGAGACTGCCAAACAGGGCGCCAGATTACTGCCTTGCCTGGGTGACAAAAATCCTAGTTTCGGCCCTGAATACACGCGCACGGCTCTGTCCACTCAGGAGGGTAAGCATCTAATTTTTACTAGAAATTTCCTTCAATTAAGCAGATTGCTTACCAGAAGTTATTAATTTGTTATCACGTTAGCCTATGGTGATGGACAGAATCCTGACCATCAGAATGCCAGCAGCGGGATCCCGGCGGTGAAAATCCCTATTCTTTGGCTGACCCTAGTGCCACCTTAAACCCCCCACCTTCGCAGTCTAAGCCAAACCTCTCCCCTGCAGCCTAACCTTGAATACCCCCCACCCCCGCCGCGGACAGTCTAACCCTAACCCTCATACCACATGCCGTCAGGATCCTGCCGCAGTATTGTGAGCATTTGGGATACTGACCACAAGGTAATGTTTTGGGAATTGGTTCTGTCCATCACAACCAATCAGATCCTAGTTATTCAGTATGTTTTCGTTAGGTAGCTATGGGTAACCCCTCCACATTTCCTTATTTAGATGTTTCAGTAAATCTACCCTTAAGAGCATGTTTTCCTATGTAAAACACAGCAAGAATAGGGATCACTGTTATACATGAGGATCGTGGCACACAGTAATGGTACAGACAGAGCCATGAAGGGGTCAGGTAGGGCACGTTGGAGTCAGGCATGATGCTTAGACGAGTCAAAGGCGGACAGATTAGCCAAGAAAGTCATGTAGTGTGTGTATAATCTACATGGGTGAGGCAGCTGTGACGTGTAGTAGATGTTAGTAGTGGTGAGGAGATGCCAGAGGGATCCAAACTCAGACTTTCCACTAAGACCCATGGACCTCCCTCTACGCCACAAAATCGCTGCTGCCCAGCAGGTGGAAAACAGTATATTGATATAACAGAAACGTTTGCTTTGTAACCAGTGATGATATGCACACAAAATAGTTAGGGGTCTATTCATGAAGTAGTGAAGAGTGGAGAAGTGAGCCAGTGGAGAAGTTGCCCATGGCAACCAATCATTTTTGAGGTAACATTTATAAAGTGCATTCTATATAATTATATGTAGCAGCTGATTGGTTGCCATGGGCAACTTCTCCAGTGGCTCACTTCTCCAAACTTTTCACTGCTTCATGAATAGATCCCTCAATTACATACTCGTAGCTGGAGCAAGCGCTTGGCTCTACTGCTTGATCCTGTATAGCTGTGTGTGTCCGCAGCCACCATTCATCCCAGTAACTCACCTTTTCAGCCACTGTAAGATACACTTCCTGCAGAAGATGTGCCCGCAGGATACCATGACGGGGCACCTCAGTACACCATGGCATATCGAGCACAGGAGATCATCATCTGGATTCTCCGTAAAGATATCTAGATCATATCCACCGCCCTAAAACCACAGACAGGCAGTATTTATATCCGTAGCTTCCCTATTATACGGAGTTAAGATGAGAAGTTAGGGGTCTATTCATGAAGCAGTGCAAAGTGTGGAGAAGTTGGCCATGGCAACCAATCACCATTGAAGTAACATTTATAAATTTGCTTACTATGCAATTGTACGGAGGAGCTGATTGGTTGCCATGGGCAACTTCTCCACAGGCTCACTTCTCCACTCTTTCACTGCTTCATGAATAGACCTCTTAGTTGCTAAGGGGGAGATGTATCAAGCAGTGAAAAGAGTGGAGACGTGAACCAGTGGAGAAGTTGCCCATATAAACCAATCAGCATCTACCTATCACTTTATAGAATGTATAAAAGCTTCCTCAAAGCTGATTGGTTCTGCTTGTGATCGGCAGATTCTTTACTGGTCCACTCTTTTCACTACTTGATACATCATACCCTTAGGGGTCTATTTACTAAGCCTTGGGTGGAGATAAAGTGAACAGAGATAAAGTACCAACCAATCAGCTCCTGTCATTTTTCAAACCCAGCCTGTGACATGGCAGTTAGGGACTGGTTGGCTGGTACTTTATCTCCGTTCACTTTATCTCCATCCAAGGCTTAGTAAATAGATCCCTTAGTGAGACACTGTGATATCTGGAAAGGTAATACCTATCCCACAGTCATGTTGGGGGCTTCAACATATTACTACAGACAGATTTTCTGAGCTCTGGTCCTTAAATGCCCATTACAAGTTATGTTTTAGCACATTTCTCAATATGTGAACTAATTAGCCATCCAAATAATTAGTTGTCTTGGAAATCCTTAAAACATGACCTGTTACATAAATCCATACTAGTCAGTGTAACTCAGGGCTGGCCAAACCAGTCTTCGAGATCTACCAACAGTTCACATTTTCCAGACCACCTAGCTGGTGCACAGGTGTAGTCATTACTAATTAAGATGTGCTGCATTCATTCCTCACTGACAATTCTACAGATCTCCAGGAGGCCTGGAAAACATGAACTGTTGGTAGATCTCGAGGATCGGTTTGGCCAGCCCTGGTGTAACTTCTCAGTTAATATGTAGGACTCATCAAAGGAGGCATGACAAGGAACTTAAACATGTCCACCAATAGTGATCTCCTGTGTCATGGATCTACGTTCTGAGGCAGGCTTAGAGATCAGGCAAGGTGGCAGTTATTTATGGAGAATGAAGGAACTTAAATTCTTCTTTTATCCTTCATCTGCCTATTGGTGACACCTACCGGGCAAGTCACGTTACAATGGCTGGTGTTAGATGCTAGCATAGCTCCTTATTCAGGAGCAAGTCAGGCTCTAGTGCAAAATAAAGGAGAAATTTGCACCTTGGCAAATCCAGCAGCCGAATAATAGATCTACAGTGTCTAGGTAGACAGTAAATATTATTATGTCAACAGGTCGACACATCACCCCCCCCATTTTACCAACATTTGCTTGATTTACTATCCACGTGGACTACGATTGGGAATAGTAATGTGGCGACAGCAGCCAGCCACCTTGCCCGAAGAGTTATATGTTTGTACTGATGGTGGTTACATATTACCAAACATACAAGATTTGACTCAAAAACCATGTGTCTGCCGACCATTTTCATGTCGACCTTTTGTCTGTCTTCCTAGACGCTGTGGATCTTCCATGCAACACCCGGCAAAGCCACGTTGTACTGCAGGTGGGGCAATGTGCAGAGAGATTTATAGTTGGGAAGGGGCATTGGGGGTAATTCTGAGTTGATTGCAGCAGCAAGTTTGTTAGCAATTGGGCAAAACCATGTGCACTGCGGGGGGGGGGGGGGGCAGATATAACATTTGCAGAGAGAGTTAGACTTGGGTGGGTTATTTTGTTTCTGTGCAGGGTAAATACTGGCTGCTTTATTTTTACACTGCAATATAGATTTGTTTGAAAACACTCCACCCAAATCTAACTCTCTCTGCACATGTTATATCTGCCCCCTCCTGCAGTGCACATGGTTTTGCCCAGCTGCTAACAAATTTCCTGCTGCGATCAACTCAGAATTAGGCCCATTATTTGTTTTGTTTTTTTACATGCAAAAGCAGCAATTATGTACCCCTTGTATTGCACCATGGTTGTTCCAGGAACAAATTCCTCCTTTGCTTTGCTCTTACTTCTGTGAATAAGGGCCAGTGTTACATTTCTCAAATCTTCACCGGTTCCATTTAACTTTGGTCCTCATAGTCACCAATTCTTGTTCACATTTATTCAACCTGCTACTCCAATCTCGCAGCATCCAGCGGCAGAACTACCAGGCACGCTAGAAACATGGACCCTACAATATAAATAGCTGTTGATGTGGAGCGTGCAGGACACTTGTGTCCTAACACGCGCATCAAGCATTTACACATTTAGGCATGGTGGAATTCCTGTGGTTATGTCCCTAGTAAAGCCAGGCACTCACAGGCAGATCCTGCCCATCAACCCGAGTTCCAAGCAACAGGTTCAAGATTTATAGCTACATGCGTCATCGCTTGGAGAGTGATAAAATGGATGGAGAAAAAGTACCAGCCAACCAGCTCCTGTTATTTTTCAAACACAGTCTGTAATATGGCAGTTGGGAGTTGATTGGTTGGTACTTTTTCTCTCTCTCCAAGTGATGACGCATCTAGGCCTACTTGGATGCAAAGCAGGCATTCGGCTGAGCCACCGTTCCACCTCAGGAGTAGCTGTGGCCTGTTAGATCTGCTGGAAGATGTCTACAGTCATAGGCTGGTATGTACCATCTACAAACTAAGGTTACCAATGTGATTAATATGATTAGATTATCGTCAATCGCTTCCTTACCCCTCTTCCTACCATGGACCCCAAACAAACCAACTGGAGACACTCAAAGATGAGATGTTAGGAAAAATTAATGTGTTACACCAACACCACTGCCACTTGCCCATATACCTGTACATTGGCCCTCATTCCGAGTTGTTCGCTCGTTCTTTTCCTTCGCATCGGTGCGATTTTCCGCTAACTGCGCATGCGCAATGTTCGCACTGCGGCTGCGCCAAGTAAATTTGCTAAGAAGTTTGGTATTTTACTCACGGCATTACGAAGTTTTTTCTTCGTTCTGTTGATCGGAGTGTGATTGACAGGAAGTGGGTGTTTCTGGGCGGAAACTGAGCGTTTTATGGGAGTGTGTGAAAAAACGCTGCCGTTTCTGGGAAAAACGCGGGAGTGGCTGGAGAAACGGGGGAGTGTCTGGGCGAACGCTGGGTGTGTTTGTGACGTCAAACCAGGAACGAAACTGACTGAGCTGATCGCACTGGCAGAGTAAGTCTCGAGCTACTCACAAACTGCACAGAAAAATCTTTTTGCAATATTGCAAATACTTCGTTCGCAATTCTGCTAAGCTAAGATACACTCCCAGAGGGCGGCGGCTTAGCGTGTGCACTGCTGCGAAAAGCGGCTAGCGAGCGAACAATTTGGAATGAGGGCCATTGTGTTTTCTAGATTGTTTTATGAAACCCAGGTTTTATTATCCCTATTTTATATATACACCATTTATTTACCGAATAAAGCCATTTAAAAAAAAAAAATCAATACAAATATTCCAAAATGTAGCAGAGAAAATAGAAACAATCTTCTTTCATCTTTCTGTATTGTTGATTTCTTTAAATCGTGCATAGGAGGTTCATCTATGGCAGAGGTTCTCAAACTTGATCCTCGTGGGCCCACACAGTGCATGTTTTGCAGGTCTCCTCACAGAATCACAAGTGAAATCATTAGCTCCACCTGTGGACCTTTTAAAATGTGTCAGTGAGTAATTAATACACCTGTGCACCTGCTGGGTTACCTGCAAAACATGCACTGTGTGGGCCCCCGAGGACCGAGTTTGAGAACCTCTGATCTATGGTGCTGGGTCAGTAATTATTGCACGGGCTCCCATAGACAGACATCCAGAAAACATGACCTGTAAGGAGACCAGTAAACTGTACAGATACCAGCAACCGATAGGTTTACCTCCCAGGCTGTCTCGCATCACAATATCACATCCCACACAAAGCAAATAGCCCAGTGTCTGTGTGTGATCCAAAAACAAGCAAATTCAAGAGGCTTATGAGTCGGACATGTTGGGAGATATGAAAAGCAGGAACCTTCCACACCAATGCTGGGCAATAGCCTGAGAATAGTCACTTTCTTTGGTTCTAGAGTGAAAGCAACAGCTCCATCCTCCACCTTTCACATATATGTCATGGGATCTTCCAGAACTTGTCCACATCACAACTCCTCAGTAGTTGGGAGTCTAATCTCCTTATTTTTCCCAGATTCTTATATCTGGTGCAAGTGACCGAATCTACCTTCACGAGACCAGACTAACAAAACACGGATAGTGCAGCATTAACGTAACTGCTTTTATATGGAGAGGGTGTCTTACCCACGTTAGTGCTTGGTAGCTCAGCCAGACATGTAACGTAGACTGTATGCACATTGTATAGAGCCGGACATGCAGGCTCATAATGATGTAAGAAGTTTATTTTTTGATAGCATTGCTGGGAAATGTAAAGGTGCATACACACGGAGCGATATAGCCGAGCGATTTTGACTATATAGTCAAAATCGCTCACAAAGTAAGTGCATATCGCTCCGTGTGTACACAGGCAGCGATAGCCATGTGCGTCCCCGCCAGGTCGCTATCGCTGGGAAAAATAGTCAGTGCAGGCAAGTCAATTTTGGCTATGTCGCTGCAAAAGTTAGTTAAAATCGCTCATGTGTTTTGTCCCTAGCGATAGCGATCTATAGCCACCCCCCCGCCGCCCATTGTGTTACCTCGCGGAGGCTGAAGAGGGACAAGCCAGCAGCACAGCAAGCAGCGTTCAGGAGCTCCATACACTCGGGTAAGTATGCACACAGCTCCTCTCCTCAGCCTGGCTACTGGTTTGGGAGGGGAGGTGGGGAGAGGGGGGAGATGCCGCTCTGAGTCTGCAGTGTCAGGCCGGGGGAAGGGGGGGGGGGGGGAGATGGCGCTGAATGTGTCACTGTAGCCGGGCCGCGCACATTAGTGTCGTCAGGTCCGCGGAGTGTGTTCCCCCTCTGAGGCTGAAGTGCTGTGAGAGCCGCTGGCACAGCGTCATTGTACCGGCACTGCAGCTTAGATCATTACTCTGGCATCTGACTCACTCTGTGTCCGTGGAGCAGGACCAAGGTACATGAAGGGGGTTTATGATAGTGCTGTGCTGTCAGTCTATGGGGAAGGTGGGGAATGATGGTGCTGTCCTGTCTATGGAGGGGGCAGCTGTGCTGTCTATGGAGGGGGGGGTGTAGTCTATGGAGGGGGTGGGGTGGTAGCTGTGCTGTCTGTTTATGGGGGGGGGGGGTTGCTTGGGGGAATGATGGTGCTGTGGCTGTATATCTATAGAGCATACTTGCCTACCTGAAGGGCCCTACACACTGGCCGATTTTTTGAATGAGAACTCGTTCATATCTTTCAGTGTGGAGACTCCTGCGATGAACGATGCGCGGCCCCGCGCTCGTTCATCGCTGGTCTCCCGTCGGCTGTGCATGCAGGCCAATATGGACGATCTCGTCCATATTTGCCTGCGCTTCAATGCAGCCTCGTGACGGGGGGAGTGAAGAAACTTCACTCCCCCCCCCGCCGCCGGGTCGCTCGTCGGCCAGTGAGTAGGGCCCTTGACCCTCTCCATGTGGGAGAAAATGCTCTGTTCCTGGACTTTCCTGGTAATGTATGATTGCCATCACCTGTGGTGAAACATCTTTCTTATCAATTAACTAGCTCACCACAGGTGATGGCAATCATACATTACCAGGAAAGTCCAGGAACAGAGCATTTTCTCCCTCATGGAGAGGGTCAGGTAGGCAAGTATGCTATAGAGCAGGCATTCCCAACCACGGTCCTCAAGGCACACCAACAGTGCAGGTTTTAGTGATATCCAGGCTTCAGCACAGATGATTATATCAAAATAACTGAGGTACTAATTAAGTCACCTGTGTCCAAGCCTGGATATCACTAAAACCAGGACTGTTAGTGTGCCTTGAGGACCGTGGTTGGGAATGCCTGCTATAGAGGCTAGGGGGTTGCTGGGGGGGGCAATTATGTGCCCGTGCTGTCCGTATATGTAGGGGGGGTTGCTGGGGTATGGGTTGGCTGCACTGTCTGTATGTGGAGGGAGGGGGAAGGGGTGCCTGCGCTGTCTGTATGGGGAGGGAGGGTGGGGGTGGATGCGCTATCTGTATGTGGAGGGAGCGGGGGGGTGCCTGTGCTATTTGTATGTGGAGGGAGCCTGTGCTGTCTGTATGTGTGTGTGTGTGTGTGTGTGTGTGTGTGTGTGTGTGTGTGTGTGTGGGGGGGGGGGGGGGGGTGCCTGCGCTGTCTGTGTGTGGTGGGTGCCTACGCTGTGTATGGATGATGTAATATTAAACACTATGTGGAATGAACTTCACCGGATAATAGGTGAGGGTTTTTTTTTGTTTGTTTTTTACAGGTACCCCTATTGGATTCTACTGGACAAGTGGACGTGATTCTCGGCGTGGGATGTAGGTAAGTAATCTGTCTCTCATTTTTACAGGTACCCCTATTGGATTCTACTGGACAAGTGGACGTGATTCTCGGCGTGGGATGTAGGTAAGTAATCTGTCTCTCATTTTTACAGGTACCCTTATTGGATTCTACTGGACAAGTGGACGTGATTCTCGGCGTGGGATGTAGGTAAGTAATCTGTCTCTCATTTTTACAGGTACCCCTATTGGATTCTACTGGACAAGTGGACGTGATTCTCGGCGTGGGATGTAGGTAAGTAATCTGTCTCTCATTTTTACAGGTACCCTTATTGGATTCTACTGGACAAGTGGACGTGATTCTCGGCGTGGGATGTAGGTAAGTATGTGTGAGTGTGTAAGTGTGTTTAAATAAAGTTTTACTTTCACGGTGTGTGTTGTGTTTTTATTTGAGTATTTCTTTTGTTGTGGAACTACAGGTACCAGCGGGCCTGTTATTTCCCCGCATGCTGGTACTTGTGGTTCTCCAAGTACCAGCATGCGGGGGAGGCTTGCTGGGACTTGTGGTTCCACAGCAAAAGACAATATTCTTTCTCTGATGTCCTAAGTGGATGCTGGGACTACGTAAGGACCATGGGGAATAGCGGCTCCGCAGGAGACTGGGCACAACTATAAAGAAAGCTTTAGGTCTAACTGGTGTGCACTGGCTCCTCCCACTATGACCCTCCTCCAGACTTCAGTTAGAATCTTGTGCCCGGCTGAGCTGGATGCACACTAGGGGCTCTCCTGAGCTCCTAGAAAGAAAGTATATTTTAGTTTTTTTATTTTACAGTGAGATCTGCTGGCAACAGACTCACTGCAGCGAGGGACTAAGGGGAGAAGAAGCGAACCTACCTAACTGGTGGTAGCTTGGGCTTCTTAGGCTACTGGACACCAATAGCTCCAGAGGGATCGAACACAGGACCCGACCTCGAACGTTCGGTCCCGGAGCCGTGCCGCCGGCCCCCTTACAGAGCCAGAAGCAAGAAGTGTTCTGGAAAATCGGCGGCAGAAGACTTCTGTCTTCAACAAGGTAGCGCACAGCACTGCAGCTGTGCGCCATTGCTCCTCATGCACACCTCACACTCCGGTCACTGATGGGTGCAGGGCGCTGGGGGGGGGCGCCCTGAGGGCAATATAATACACCTTGGCTGGCAAATCTACACCATATATAGTCAGGAAGGCTATATAGGTGTAAAAATACCCCTGCCAGAATTCCAGAAAAAGCGGGAGAAGTCCGCCGGAAAAGGGGCGGGGCCATCTCCCTCAGCACACTGGCGCAATTTTTCCCTCACAGCTCCGCTGGAAGGACGCTCCCTGGCTCTCCCCTGCAGTGTCAAGCTACATAAGGGTAAAAAAGAGAGGGGGGGCACTAAATTTAGGCGCAGTATATATATATAATATATATATATATATATATAATATAAGCAGCTATAAGGGAAAATAAGAATTTACTCACCGGTAATTCTATTTCTCGTAGTCCGTAGTGGATGCTGGGAACTCCGTAAGGACCATGGGGAATAGCGGGCTCCGAAGGAGGCTGGGCACTCTAGAAAGATCTTAGACTACCTGGTGTGCACTGGCTCCTCCCACCATGACCCTCCTCCAAGCCTCAGTTAGGATACTGTGCCCGGACGAGCGTACACAATAAGGAAGGATTTTGAATCCCGGGTAAGACTCATACCAGCCACACCAACAACAGAGCCTCTCAACAGATGGCTCAACAATAACCCGATTTAGTTAACAGTAACTATGTACAAGTATTGCAGATAAACCGCACTTGGGATGGGCGCCCAGCATCCACTACGGACTACGAGAAATAGAATTACCGGTGAGTAAATTCTTATTTTCTCTGACCTCCTAGTGGATGCTGGGACTCCGTAAGGACCATGGGGATTATACCAAAGCTCCCAAACGGGCGGGAGGGTGCGGATGACTCTGCAACACCGAATGAGAGAACTCCAGGTCCTCCTCAGCCAGGGTATCAAATTTATAGAATTTTGCAAATGTGTTTGCCCCTGACCAAGTAGCAGCTCGGCAAAGTTGTAAAGCCGAGACCCCTCGGGCAGCCGCCCAAGATGAGCCCACCTTCCTTGTGGAATGGGCATTGACAGATTTTGGCTGTGGCAGGCCTGCCACAGAATGTGCAAGCTGAATTGTATTACAAATCCAACGAGCAATAGTCTGCTTAGAAGCAGGAGCACCCAGCTTGTTGGGTGCATATAGGATAAACAGCGAGTCAGATTTTCTGACTGTAGCCGTTCTGGAAACATATATTTTCAGTGCCCTGACAACGTCTAGCAACTTGGAGTCCTCCAAGTCCCTAGTAGCCGCAGGCACCACAATAGGCTGGTTCAGGTGAAACGCTGACACCACCTTTGGGAGAAATTGGGGACGAGTCCTCAATTCCGCCCTATCCATATGGAAAATCAGATAAGGGCTTTTACAGGACAAAGCCGCCAATTCTGATACTCGCCTGGCAGAAGCCAAGGCCAATAACATAACCACCTTCCACGTGAGATATTTCAGATCCACGGTTTTTAGTGGTTTAAACCAATGTGATTTTAAGAAACTCAACACCACGTTGAGATCCCAAGGTGCCACAGGGGGCACAAACGGGGGCTGAATATGCAGCACTCCTTTAACAAATGTCTGAACTTCAGGTACTGAAGCTAGTTCTTTTTGAAAGAAAATCGACAGAGCCGAGATCTGTACCTTAATGGAGCCCAGTTTTAGGCCCATATTTACTCCTGCTTGCAGGAAATGCAGAAATCGACCTAGTTGAAATTCCTCCGTTGGGGCCTTTTCGGCCTCACACCATGCAACATACTTCCGCCATATGCGGTGATAATTGGTTGCTGTGACCTCTTTCCTGGCTTTAATAAGCGTAGGAATGACTTCCTCCGGAATGCCCTTTTCCTTCAGGATCCGGCGTTCAACCGCCATGCCGTCAAACGCAGCCGCGGTAAGTCTTGGAACAGACGGGGCCCCTGCTGTAGCAGGTCTTGTCTGAGCGGCAGAGACCACGGGTCCTCTGAGATCATCTCTTGAAGTTCCGGGTACCACGCTCTTCTTGGCCAATCCGGAACCACGAGAATTGTGTTTACTCCTCGCTTTCTTATTATTCTCAATACCTTTGGTATGAGAGGTAGAGGAGGGAACACAAACTGACCGGTACACCCACGGTGTCACTAGAGCGTCCACAGCTATCGCCTGAGGGTCTCTTGACCTGGCGCCATACCTCTCTAGTTTTTTGTTTAGGCGGGACGCCATCATGTCCACCTGTGGACGACCCCATTGATTTACAATCATTTGGAAGACTTCTGGATGAAGTCCCCACTCTCCCGGGTGGAGGTCGTGCCTGCTGAGAAAGTCTGCTTCCCAGTTGTCCACTCCCGGGATGAACACTGCTGACAGTGCTAGTACATGATTCTCCGCCCATCGGAGAATTCTTGTGGCTTCTGCCATTGCCATCCTGCTTCTTGTGCCGCCCTGTCGATTCACATGGGCGACTGCCATGATGTTGTCTGACTGGATCAGCACCGGCTGGTGTAGGAGCAGGGATTTTGCTTGACTTAGGGCATTGTAAATGGCCCTTAGTTCCAGAATATTTATGTGAAGGGCAGTCTCCTGACTTGACCATAGTCCTTGGAAGTTTCTTCCCTTTGTGACTGCCCCCCAGCCTCGTAGGCTGGCATCCGTGGTCACCAGGACCCAGTCCTGTATGCCGAATCTGCGGCCCTCCAGAAGATGAGCACTCTGCAGCCACCACAGAAGAGACACCCTGGTTCTTGGGGACAGGGTTATCAAGCGATGCATCTGAAGATGCGATCCGGACCACTTGTCCAACAGGTCCCACTGAAAAATTCTGGCATGGAACCTGCCGAATGGAATTGCTTCGTAAGAAGCTACCATCTTTCCCAGGACCCGCGTGCAGTGATGCACCGATACCTGTTTTGGTTTTAGGAGGTCTCTGACTAGAGAAGACAACTCCCTGGCTTTCTCCTCCGGGAGAAACACTTTTTTCTGGACTGTGTCCAGAATCATTCCCAGGAACATTAGACGTGTCGTGGGGACCAGCTGTGACTTTGGGATATTCAGAGTCCAGCCGTGCTGGCGCAGCACTTCCTGAGATAGTGCTACTCCCACTAACAACTGTTCCTTGGATCGTGCCTTTATTAGGAGATCGTCCAAGTATGGGATAATTAAAACCTTGGTAAATACCCTCGGTGCCGTGGACAGTCCAAACGGCAGCGTCTGGAATTGGTAATGGCAATCCTGTACCACAAATCTGAGGTACTCCTGGTGAGGATGGTAAATGGGGACATGCAGGTAAGCATCCTTGATGTCCAGGGATACCATGTAATCGCCCTCGTCCAGGCTTGCAATAACCGCCCTGAGCGATTCCATCTTGAACTTGAATTTTTTTATGTATGTGTTCAAGGATTTCAAATTTAAAATGGGTCTCACCGAACCGTCCGGTTTCGGCACCACAAATAGTGTGGAATAGTAACCCCGGCCTTGTTGAAGTAGGGGTACCCTGATTATCACCTGCTGGGAATACAGCTTGTGAATCGCTGCTAGCACCGCCTCCCTGTCTGAGGGAGCAATCGGCAAGGCAGATTTTAGGAACCGGTGGGGTGGAGCCGCCTCGAATTCCAGCTTGTATCCCTGAGATACTATTTGAAGGATCCAGGGATCCACCTGTGAGCGAGCCCACTGATCGCTGAAACTCATGAGGCGGGCCCCCACCGTACCTGGCTCCGCCAGTGGAGCCCCACCGTCATGCGGCGGACTTGGAAGAGGAAGCGGGGGAGGACTTTTGTTCCTGGGAACCTGCTGTTTGCTGCAGCCTTTTTCCCCTACCTCTGCCTCTAGACAGAAAAGACCCTCCTTTTCCCCGCTTGTTTTTCTGGGTCCGAAAGGACTGAACCTGATAAAATGGCGCCTTCTTAGGCTGTGAGGGGACATGGGGTAAAAATGCTGACTTCCCAGACGTTGCTGTGGAAACTAGGTCGGAGAGACCATCCCCAAATAATTCCTCCCCTTTATAAGGCAAAACTTCCATGTGCCTTTTGGAATCTGCATCTCCAGTCCACTGGCGAGTCCATAAGCATCTCCTAGCAGAGATGGATAATGCACTTACTTTAGATGCCAGCCGGCAGATTTCCCTCTGTGCATCTCTCATGTATAAGACTGAGTCTTTGATATGGTCAATTGTTAGCAGAATCGTGTCTCTGTCTAATGTGTCAATATTTTCTGACAGTTTATCTGACCACGCAGCGGCAGCACTGCACATCCATGCTGACGCAATAGCTGGTCTAAGTATAATGCCTGAGTGTGTATATACAGACTTCAGGATCGCCTCCTGCTTTCTATCAGCAGGTTCCTTAAGGGCGGCCGTATCCTGGGACGGTAGTGCCACCTTTTTAGACAAACGTGTGAGCGCTTTATCCACCCTAGGGGGTGTTTCCCAACGTAACCTATCCTCTGGCGGGAAAGGGAACGCCATTAGTAATTTCTTAGGAATCACCAATTTCTTATCAGGGGAAGCCCACGCTTCTTCACACACTTCATTTAATTCATCTGACGGGGGAAAAACTACAGGTAGTTTTTTCTCCCCAAACATAATACCCTTTTTTGTGGTACCTGGATGTAAATCAGAAATATTTAACACCTCCTTCATTGCCTCAATCATGCAGTGAATGGCCTTAACGGGCATTAAATTTGACTCATCGTCGTCGACACTGGTGTCAGTATCCGTGTCGACATCTACTTGTGCCATCTGAGATAGCGGGCGTTTCAGAGCCCCTGATGACTTTTGAGACACCTGGACAGGCACGAGCTGAAGACTCGGCTGTCCCACAGTCGGCATGTCGTCAAATTTTTTATGTAAGGAGTCTATACGTGCACTCATTTCCTGCCATAAACTCATCCACTCAGGTGTCTGCCCCCCAGGGGGTGACATCCCTGCTAAAGGCATCTGCTCCCCCTCCACATCATTATCCTCCTCAAACATGTCGACACAGCCGTACCGACACACTCCACACACACAGGGAATGCTCAAACAGAGGATAGGACCCACAAAAAGCCCTTTGGGGGGACAGAGTAAGAGTATGCCAGCACACTATATATATATATACAGGGACTAACTGAGTTATGTCCCTAATAGCTGCTTTTCAATAAAATATATATACTGCCAAATTTTAATGCCCCCCCTCTCTTTTCCCTCTTACTGGTACTGTAGATTGCAGGGAAGAGCCAGGGAGCTTCCTTCCAGCAGGAGCTGTGAGGGAAAAATGGCGCCAGTGTGCTGAGGAGATAGGCTCCGCCCCTTTTTCGCGGCCTATTCTCCCGCTTTTTATGGAATTCTGGCAGGGGTATTTACCTCATATATAGCCCCTGGGGCTATATATTGAGGTATTTTAGCCAGCCAAGGTGTTTTTATTGCTGCCTCAGTGCGCCCCCCCCCCCAGCGCCCTGCACCCTCAGTGACCGGAGTGTGAAGTGTGTGAGAGGAGCAATGGCGCACAGCTGCAGTGCTGTGCGCTACCTTGGTGAAGACAGAGTCTTCATGCCGCCGATTTTCCGGACCATCTTCTTGCTTCTGGCTCTGTAAGGGGGACGGCGGCGCGGCTCCGGGACCGAACATCAAGGCTGGGCCTGCGGTCGATCCCTCTGGAGCTAATGGTGTCCAGTAGCCTAAGAAGCCCAATCCGGCTGCAAGCAGGCGAGTTCGCTTCTTCTCCCCTTAGTCCCTCGCTGCAGTGAGCCTGTTGCCAGCAGGTCTCACTGAAAATAAAAAAATCTAAGACTATTACTTTCTAAGAGCTCAGGAGAGCCCCTAGTGTGCATCCAACCTCGGCCGGGCACGAAATCTAACTGAGGCTTGGAGGAGGGTCATGGTGGGAGGAGCCAGTGCACACCAGGTAGTCTAAGATCTTTCTAGAGTGCCCAGCCTCCTTCGGAGCCCGCTATTCCCCATGGTCCTTACGGAGTTCCCAGCATCCACTAGGACGTCAGAGAAAAAAACACTCATTTATAGTGGGATCCCTGTGTTATATAGCGCTCTGGTGTGTGCTGGCATACTCTCTCTCTGTCTCCCCAAAGGGCTTTGTGGGGTCCTGTCCTCTGTCAGAGCATTCCCTGTGTGTATGCGGTGTGTCGGTACGGCTGTCGACATGTTTGATGAGGAGGCTTATGTGGAGGCGGAGCAGATGCCGATAAATGTGATGTCACCCCCTGCGGGGTCGACACCTGAGTGGATGGTTCTGTGGAAGGAATTACGCGACAGCGTCGACTCCTTGCATAAAAGGTTTGACGACATACCAAATATGGGACAGCCGGCTTCTCAGCCTGTGCCTGCCCAGGCGTCTCAAAAGCCATCAGGGGCTCTAAAACGCCCGCTACCTCAGATGGCAGACACAGATGTCGACACGGATACTGAATCCAGTGTCGACGACGATGAGACTAATGTATCTTCCAATAGGGCCACACGTTTTATGATTGAGGCAATGAAAAATGTGTTGCATATTTCTGATGTTACCCCGGGTACCACAAAAAAGGGTATTATGTTTGGAGAGAAAAAACTACCAGTTGTTTTTCCTCCATCTGAGGAATTAAATGAAGTGTGTGAAGAAGCGTGGGCTTCCCCCGATAAGAAACTGGTAATTTCTAAGAGGTTACTAATGGCGTACCCTTTCCCGCCAGAGGATAGGTCACGTTGGGAAACATTCCCTAGGGTGGATAAAGCACTCACACGCTTGTCAAAGAAGGTGGCACTACCGTCTCCGGATACGGCCGCCCTGAAGGAATCTGCTGATAGAAAGCAGGAGGCTATCCTGAAGTCTATATATACACACACAGGTGTTATACTGAGACCAGCTATTGCTTCAGCATGGATGTGCAGTGCTGCAGCTGCGTGGTCAGATTCCCTGTCGGAAAATATTGATACCCTAGACAGGGACACTATATTGCTAACCGTAGAGCATATTAAAGACGCACTCTTATACATGAGGGATGCACAGAGGGATATTTGCCGGCTGGCATCTAAAATAAGTGCAATGTCCATTTCTGCCAGGAGAGGGTTAAGGACTCGGCAGTGGACAGGAGATGCAGATTCTAAAAGGCACATGGAAGTTTTGCCTTATAAGGGTGAGGAGTTGTTCGGGGATGGTCTCTCGGACCTCGTTTCCACAGCAACAGCTGGGAAGTCTACATTTTTACCCCATGTTCCCTCACAGCCAAAGAAAGCACCGTATTATCAGGTACAGTCCTTTCGGCCCAATAAGGGCAAGCGGGTTAAAGGCGCGTCCTTTCTGCCCAGAGGTAGAGGGAAAAAGCTGCAGCATACAGCCAGTTCCCAGGAGCAAAAGTCCTCCCCCGCTTCCTCTAAGTCCACAGCATGACGCTGGGGCCCCGTCTCAAAAATTTCAGCGATCAGTGGGCTCGCTCACGGGTGGATCCCTGGATCTTTCAAGTAGTATCTCAGGGGTACAAGCTGGAATTCAAGACGTCTCCCCCCCGCCGTTTCCTCAAATCTGCCTTGCCAACAACTCCCTCAGGCAGGGAGGCAGTGTTAGAGGCAATACACAAGCTGTATTCCCAGCAGGTGATAGTAAAGGTGCCCCTACTTCAACAAGGACGGGGTTACTATTCCACAATGTTTGTGGTACCGAAACCGGACGGTTCGGTGAGACCCATTTTAAATTTGAAATCCTTGAACACGTATATAAAAAAATTCAAGTTCAAGATGGAATCGCTCAGGGCGGTTATTGCAAGCCTGGACGAGGGGGATTACATGGTATCACTGGACATCAAGGATGCTTACCTGCATGTCCCCATTTACCATCCTCACCAGGAGTACCTCAGATTTGTGGTACAGGATTGTCATTACCAATTCCAGACGTTGCCGTTCGGTCTATCCACGGCTCCGAGGGTCTTTACCAAGGTAATGGCCAAAATGATGATACTCCTTCGAAAGAAGGGAGTTTTAATTATCCCGTACTTGGACGATCTCCTGATAAAGGCGAGGTCCAGGGAGCAGTTGTTGGTCGGGGTAGCACTATCTCGAGAGGTGCTACAACAGCACGGCTGGATTCTAAATATTCCAAAGTCACAGCTGGTCCCTACGACACGTCTACTGTTCCTGGGGATGGTTCTGGGCACAGAACAGAAAAAAGTGTTTCTCCCGGAGGAGAAGGCCAAGGAGCTGTCATCTCTAGTCAGAGGCCTCCTAAAACCAAAACAGGTGTCGGTGCATCACTGCACGCGGATCCTGGGAAAGATGGTAGCTTCCTACGAAGCAATTCCATTCGGCAGGTTCCATGCAAGAACCTTTCAGTGGGACCTGTTGGACAAGTGGTCCGGATCGCATCTTCAGATGCATCGGCTGATAACCCTGTCTCCAAGGACCAGGGTGTCTCTGCTGTGGTGGCTGCAGAGTGCTCATCTTCAAGAGGGCCGCAGTTTCGGCATACAGGACTAGGTCCTGGTGACCACGGATGCCAGCCTTCGAGGCTGGGGGGCAGTCACACAGGGAAGAAACTTCCAAGGACTATGGTCAAGTCAGGAGACTTCCCTGCACATAAATATTCTGGAGCTGAGGGCCATTTACAATGCCCTAAGTCAGGCAAAACCCCTGCTTCAAAACCAGCCGGTACTGATCCAGTCAGACAACATCACGGCGGTCGCCCATGTAAACCGACAGGGCGGCACGAGAAGCAGGACGGCGATGGCAGAAGCCACAAGGATTCTCCGATGGGCGGAAAATCACGTGTTAGCACTGTCAGCAGTGTTCATTCCGGGAGTGGACAACTGGGAAGCAGACTTCCTCAGCAGGCACGACCTCCACCCGGGAGAGTGGGGACTTCATCCAGAAGTCTTCCAACTGATTGTAAACCGTTGGGAAAGGCCACAGGTGGACATGATGGCGTCCCGCCTAAACAAAAAGCTAGAAAGATATTGCGCCAAGAGACCCGCAGGCGATAGCTGTGGACGCTCTAGTGACACCGTGGGTGTACCGGTCGGTTTATGTGTTCCCTCCTCTTCCTCTCATACCAAAGGTAATGAGGATAATAAGGAGAAGAGGAGTAAGAACTATACTCATTGTTCAAGAGGAGTAAGAACTATACTCATTGTTCCTGATTGGCCAAGAAGAGCTTGGTACCCGAAACTTCAAGAAATGATGTCAGAGGACCCATGGCCTCTGCCGCTCAGACAGGACCTGCTGCAGCAAGGGCCCTGTCTGTTCCAAGACTTACCGCGGCTGCGTTTGACAGCATGGCGGTTGAACACCGGATCCTGAAGGAAAAGGGCATTCCGGAGGAAGTCATTCCTACGCTGATTAAAGCTAGGAAAGAAGTAACCACAAACCATGATCACCGCATATGGCGAAAATATGTTGCGTGGTGTAAGGCCAGGAAGGTCCCAACGGAGGCATTTCAGCTGGGCCGTTTCCTGCACTTCCTCAGCCCCCCTTTTGTGCCTCCAGTGGCACCTTGGGATCTCAACGTGGTGTTGGATTTCCTAAAGTCACATTGGTTTGAGCCACTTAAAACCGTGGAATTGAAATATCTCACGTGGAAAGTGGTCATGGTGTTGGCCTTGGCTTCGGCCAGGCGTGTATCAGAATTGGCGGCTTTGTCATGTAAAAGCCCTTATCTGATTTTCCATATGGATAGGGCAGAATTGAGGACTCGTCCCCAGTTTCTTCCTAAAGTGGTATCAGTTTTTCATCTGAACCAACCTATCGTGGTGCCTGCGGCTACTACAGACTTGGAGGCTTCCAAGTTGTTGGACATAGTCAGGGCCCTGAAAATCTATGTTTCCAGGACAGCTGGAGTCAGAAAGACTGACTCGCTATTTATCCTGTATGCGCCCAACAAGTTGGGTGCACCTGCTTCAAAGCAGACTATTGCTCGCTGGATCTGTAGTACGATTCAGCTTGCACATTCTGCGGCTGGACTGCCGCATCCTAAATCAGTGAAAGCCCATTCCACGAGGAAGGTGGGCTCTTCTTGGGCGGCTGGCCGAGGGGTCTCGGCTTTACAACTTTGCCGAGCAGCTACTTGGTCGGGGTCAAACACATTTGCTAAATTCTACAAGTTTGACACCCTGGCTGAGGAGGACCTAGAGTTTGCCCATTCGGTGCTGCAGAGTCATCCGCACTCTCCCGCCCGTTTGGGAGCTTTGGTATAATCCCCATGGTCCTTACGGAGTCCCAGCATCCACTTAGGACGTCAGAGAAAATAAGAATTTACTCACCGGTAATTCTATTTCTCGTAGTCCGTAGTGGATGCTGGGCGCCCATCCCAAGTGCAGATTGTCTGCAATACTTGTATATAGTTATTGTTTAACTAAAGGGTTATTGTTGAGCCATCTGTTGAGAGGCTCAGTTGTTGTCATACTGTTAACTGGGTATTGTATCACGAGTTATCCGGTGTGATTGGTGTGGCTGGTATGAGTCTTACCCGGGATTCTAAATCCTTCCTTATTGTGTCAGGTCTTCCGGTCACAGTATCCTAACTGAAGTCTGGAGGAGGGTCATAGTGGGAGGAGCCAGTGCACACCAGTTAGACCTAAAGCTTTCTTTATAGTTGTGCCCAGTCTCCTGCAGAGCCGCTATTCCCCATGGTCCTTACGGAGTCCCAGCATCCACTACGGACTACGAGAAATAGAATTACCGGTGAGTAAATTCTTATTTTATATGTCATTTTGAAAGGCTATCAGCCTCCCATCCACCGCCCACGGATGGGGGGGGGGGGGGGGGGGGACGGGACAGCCTCGGGCTTCACCCCTGGCCCTTGGGTGGCTGGAGGGGGGGACCCCTTGATTTAAGGGGTCCTCACTCCAGTGTACCCCGGCCAGGGGTGACTAGTTGGGGGAATAATGCCACGGCCGCAGGGACCAATATAAAAGTGTCCCCCGGCTGTGGCATTATCTCCCTGGCTAGTGGAGCCCGGTGCTGGTTTGAAAAATACGGGGGACCCCTATGTCTTTTGTCCCCCGTATTTTTTAAACCAGGACCGGACGCAGAGCCCGGTGCTGGTTGTCTAAATATGGGGGAACCCTACTCATTTTTTTCCTCTGTATTTTAACAACCAGGACTGGCTCAAAGAGCCCGAGGCTGGTTTTACATAGGAGGGGGGACCCCACGCAATTTTTTTTATTTTTTACTTTTAGCTATTTAAATACCAGCCACCCTGTAAAATCATCCTATATATAACACTCCCCCACTCATCCCCTTATTTAAATGAGATAGTCAAAATCTCCCATAGCCAAAATCTCTTGCATAGTTAGACAAAATCTCTGGTAAAGTTAGTCAAAATCTCCTACTGCCAGTTCAAGGGAAATCTCTCAGTCAAAATCTCCCCGTGTGTATGCACCTATAGGGGGATATTCAATTATCCGCAAATTCGCTGCAATTTTGCGCCCGAAAATTTTTCGCGGCAATCGGCCGAAAATTGCCGCAAAAACGCTCCGTTTTTCCATTTTCCGCAAATTCGCGGCAATTTTGCGCCCGGAAATTTTTCGCGGTAATCGGCCGAATATTGCCGCGAAAACGCTCCATTTTTCGACCTATTCAATTCCGACCGGGTTTCACGTGAAAATTCTTGCAGTGAAAAGTGCAGGTGAAAATGGAGAAATCAGCCTGTACCCCAAAAAATGCTAAACTAACATAGGAAAACAGAAGAGAAGTGTGTTAGAGATCATATTAGAGAGTTTTTGGGGACTTAAATTGTGTGAAATGGCGGTTATATGCATTTTTTTTTAAATGCAAAAAAATGATAGAAAGCAAGTTTTTTTGAGCAAAATAAATGCTCTCATTAAATTTGGGGTACATGAAAATGGGTATAAGTATATATTTGGGTCATTTTAGGGTACTTTAAAAAAAAGTGGAAACAGATTACTCCCATCTGCAAGCCTAAAAAACACCTGTCCCACTCATAAAGCACCCCAATATACCTGTCCCATACCTTGAACCCCAATTTCCATCACTTTTTACTTTTTCACCCCGAAAATGACATGTCATTATTGGCCAATTAAAAATAATTAAAAACTTCAACGTGCCTAATTAGCCATAAAGGGGGGTGTCCCAGGAGTTCTGTACCATATCCAAAAATTTTTACCTTAAAATAGTGACTTTTCCCAACTTTTCACCTGCTTCAGAGAAGGTGAAGTGAAATTAGTGAAAACATGATCACCGATACATTTTCCAGGATAATTGAATAGGCTGTAATTGCATTTCACGTGAAAAGTCCGGTTTTTCACCCGAAAACCGGACTTTTCACGTGAAAAGTCCGTTATCACTGCTAATTGAATATGGCCGTTAGTCTTTTAGATCAGTGATTCTCAACCGCAATCCTCAAGTACCCCCAACAGTTCATGTTTTCCAGGTCTCCTCACATGATTGCGAGTGAAATAATTTGCTCCACCTGTGGGTCTTTTAAAATGTGTCAGTAATGACTACACCTGTGCACCAGCTAGGTGACCTGGAAAACCTGAACTGCTGGGGGTACTTGAGGACCGCGGTTGGGAACCATCGCTTTAGATGACTAGTGCAATGAATTGCTGTTACCCATAGTAACATGCTATTAGCAGTGTTGTGATACTAAATGAAAGCCAACATGAGGGGCTGCTGTGCAGATCATTACTGTTAAAGACCTGTGATGTCTATTCGTTAGAAAACCCTTCTACCCGACCCTCATTGCATGTATCAGTGCAACACACACAACCATACCTCATAACCTGGATCTGTTGGACACGGTGCTTTCCCTTAACTCTAATTTACCTACAGTCTCTCTAGGACAGCACAGACCCTGTACTAGGGGTTGCCATCAATGACAATCAGCTAGAACCATCTATGGTGAAGCAATGATTTGCACCACACAATGGCCACCGCTGAAAGTTGCTGGCTGGGCCATGGACCAATAAAAAAAACTGGGGGCAGGGTTTAGTGGGTATTAGGGGTGGAGCTATGTTCCACATCCTCGCACCTTGTAAAAATAAATAAATGTTTGTTTATACTGTGCCATCGATGGGAGGGAAACCATCTGGTTCTCTCCCATAGACAGCAAAAGCATTCAACATCGGCTATAAACAATCGCTGATTAGGAATCATCAATGATCGAAGGCCATCGCTACCCCGTACAGCATCATCTGCATCAAGGGCTCCTTCACACAAGTTTCTTATGCCTGAAAATAAGAATTTACTTACCGATAATTCTATTTCTCGGAGTCCGTAGTGGATGCTGGGGTTCCTGAAAGGACCATGGGGAATAGCGGCTCCGCAGGAGACAGGGCACAAAAGTAAAGCTTTTACAGGTCAGGTGGTGTGCACTGGCTCCTCCCCCCATGACCCTCCTCCAGACTCCAGTTAGGTACTGTGCCCGGACGAGCGTACACAATAAGGGAGGATTTTGAATCCCGGGTAAGACTCATACCAGCCACACCAATCACACCGTACAACTTGTGATCTAAACCCAGTTAACAGTATGATAACAGAGGAGCCTCTGAAAGATGGCTTCCTAAACAATAACCCGAATTAGTTAACAATAACTATGTACAAGTATTGCAGATAATCCGCACTTGGGATGGGCGCCCAGCATCCACTACGGACTCCGAGAAATAGAATTATCGGTAAGTAAATTCTTATTTTCTCTATCGTCCTAAGTGGATGCTGGGGTTCCTGAAAGGACCATGGGGAATAGCGGCTCCGCAGGAGACAGGGCACAAAAGTAAAGCTTTTACAGGTCAGGTGGTGTGCACTGGCTCCTCCCCCCATGACCCTCCTCCAGACTCCAGTTAGATTTTTGTGCCCGGCCGAGAAGGGTGCAATTCTAGGTGGCTCTCATAAAGAGCTGCTTAGAGAGTTTAGCTTAGGTTTTTTATTTTACAGTGATTCCTGCTGGCAACAGGATCACTGCAACGAGGGACAGAGGGGAGAAGAAGTGAACTCACCTGCGTGCAGGATGGATTGGCTTCTTGGCTACTGGACATGAAGCTCCAGAGGGACGATCACAGGTACAGCCTGGATGGTCACCGGAGCCACGCCGCCGGCCCCCTCACAGATGCTGAAGCAAGAAGAGGTCCAGAATCGGCGGCTGAAGACTCCTGCAGTCTTCTTAAGGTAGCGCACAGCACTGCAGCTGTGCGCCATTTTCCTCTCAGCACACTTCACACGGCAGTCACTGAGGGTGCAGGGCGCTGGGGGGGGGGGGCGCCCTGGGAGGCAAATGAAAACCTTTAAAAAGGCTAAAAATACCTCACATATAGCCCCAGAGGCTATATGGAGATATTTACCCCTGCCTAAATGTACTAAATAGCGGGAGACGAGCCCGCCGAAAAAGGGGCGGGGCCTATCTCCTCAGCACACGGCGCCATTTTCTGTCACAGCTCCGCTGGTCAGGAAGGCTCCCAGGTCTCTCCCCTGCACTGCACTACAGAAACAGGGTATAACAGAGAGGGGGGGCAAAATAAATGGCAATATATTAATATAAAAGCAGCTATAAGGGAGCACTTAATCATAAGGCTATCCCTGTCATATATAGCGCTTTTTGGTGTGTGCTGGCAGACTCTCCCTCTGTCTCCCCAAAGGGCTAGTGGGTCCTGTCTTCGTATAGAGCAAATAACTTGGGAGCACCTACAAAAGGGAACAGCACAGCAATCAGATCTGCCAATCTACCTATAGTATAGCCTGTTTGGTCCTCCCCTCACTGCAATTAGCCCAATAAGCAGCAGTCACTACCCAGGTTCCAAGTCAGGCTTTATAGCAAATCTTCATTTGTGTAATGTAACGTTAGACGGTTATTACTTTAATGTGGCAACAGTTTAAGTGATATACAGCATCAATTCCTGGTGGTGTAGAGTCCTTCTTTCACTCTGGCCAGAAAGCAAGTCACTAAGCAGTTTAGATAAGTTAACTGTATTATAGCTATTAAAGTGCAATAACTTACCCCAATATGGTGTGACCCAGCACAAGTTCTATTTGGTTCAGACAAATGTTTCTTCGACACAAGACCCCCTATGTAACCTGCACTTTATATAGCAGCATTAGGGCTAAAACACTACCCGGCTTTTGCCGGCTGGGAAAAAGCCGGACGGCTTTTTCCCGTGTCGGCATTGTAGTTAACAGTGTGAGGGGTAGGGTCCCTTCACACTGCACGGCCCCAGCTGCCGTGTTGCAGACGGAACAATCCACTGGAAGGGCCGGCTGCCGGGACGTATTTGCAACCAGTAAACCATGTGTGTGAAGGGGAGCTTTCACACAACGGTTTTTTCTCAAGCCGTGTGATGATGCGCATGCGCACAGCATTACACACGGCTCAAAGCCATCCTGTGTGACAGACTGCCGGTTTCTCCCGGATGACAAAAAGCCGGACAAAGTTTGTCCGGCTTTTTGCCATGCGGGGAAAACCGGCTAGTGTGTTACAGCCCTCAGAGGTCACATTTCCCCCCCTTCCAGTACTGTATCACACATACACAAGTTACCCCAGTAATACTCCAGCATAAGGTTTCCCCATCTCTAGTCTCTGCATCAGACACTGTAGAACCCAACAAAACCCAGGCTCCTCCACGCCATACGTTACACAGTAGCAGCATAGAGCTTACCATCGCCTCCCGTCCTGCAGCCATCTGCCGCTCAGCTCTTTCTAGATCCATGTCACATTCATGGTACAGATCATGTGCGGACAGCTTACCCACTCTCCCACGCTTTCAGCTGGTCAGCAGCTATGCTAAACACTGGCGTCCCACACAAAGCCTGGCTTGTGCTGGATACACAGGTCATTCAGTAAAGACTTGTGTGTTGTAAATGGTTATTGAGTCAATTACACACTGGATACTGGGCAGGAGGGACATATGTCCCCAATGTAGACTTAAGATGGTTACACATGGCACAATGTGTCACTGACTACCACATCGTGCCCGACATCAGCAAGTGTGTAAGCAACAAACGGCGGCTGGGGGTGGGAGCAGGGGCCGCATAGCTAACGACAGCCCTCTATCTTCTTGCACGTTCTAAAGATCTGGGGCTGTTGCTAGCGTCCCTCAGGTGCACATGACCATCGTTCATACACCGAACGATATATCTTAAAACATAGAATTTGACGGCAGATAAGAACCACTTGGCCCATCTAGTCTGCCCCTTTTTTTAATCATATCTCAAAACTTATTTGATCCTTATTTCTTTGTAAATATAGCCTTATGTCTATCCCATGCATGTTTAAATTGCTCTACTGTTTTAGCCTCTACCATCTCTGATGGGAGGCTATTCCACTTGTCCACTACCCTTTCTGTGAAGTAATTTTTCCTTAAATTTCCCCTAAACCTCCCCCCTCAGGTCTCAGTGCATGTCCTCGTGTCCTATTGCTTCTCTTTCCGTTTGATCGGGAACACCCACACCATGACTAATCGTTCCGCGTGTACTCACCTTTACACACCTCTCTGCAAGCCATAAGGTAAGCAGAACCATTATCACAGTACAGATTATGTTTACAATAAATAACCACAACAGCTTTGAATATTACATATAACTTTATTGATAACAAATACACTTAATCTTTCACACCATATAAACATATTACACAACACTGAACACTCAGGAGAATTGATCTTTCATAAAAGAACGCAAGTTCCAAAATATCAATGTTTAATTCACCAGGCCATCAGCTTACATCCTACCCGCCAGAGACTTGTGCTCCAGCTGGTGTCTTCACAGATCACCCATGTTTATTGGAAGGCCGATCACCTGCTGATGGGAGCAAATAAACTAAACCCCCCCCCCCTCCCCCACGCACACCCTCCCCCTGCCAGAGATTTGCTATGGTTATGGCCAAAACAAAGATGGAGAAAGGACCTTTGACATCAGGGGAGGAGCCACACCCTAACAAAGGTACACACCCTCGAAGGCTCACCACACTTTGGGCTCGGTGGCTTGCTCCGCTCGCCACCGGGTTACTAAAGGGAGTAGTAGTTGGTGTGGATAGCAAGAGAAATTATCCCGCTGACCTAGCTCCTCCCCCTGACGTCAAAGGTCCTTTCTCCAACTTGGTTATAGCATCTACCATTTGGCTATGCCCCCTTAGAACCCAGGGGTGTAGTACGGTATGCCGGCGCTCGGGCTCCCGGCGACCAGCATACTGGCACCGGGAGCCCGACCACCGGCATACCGACAGCGTGGCGAGCGCAAAGGAGACCCTTGCGGGCTCCGCTGCACTCGCCACGCTGCGGGCACGGTGGCGCGCCACATTAGTTTATTCTCCCTCCAGGGGGGTCGTGGACCCCCACGAGGGAGAATAGTTGTCGGTATGCCGGGTGTCAGGATTCCGGCGCCAGTATACTGTGCGCCGGGATCCCGACATTCGGCATACAGAAGACCACCCGAACCCAGGGCTACGTACATCGGGCCCTGGAGAGTTAAAGTACCAAGCAACCAGCTCCTGTCATTTTTCAAACCCAGCCTGTGACATGGCAGTTAGGAGCCGACTGGCTGGTCCTTTATCACCATGCTATTTCACTCTTCAAGGCTTCGTACATCTGCGCCGCCGCCCCCCCCCCCCCAGTCATCTATCAATGACCATGCTTCGAGTAAAGAGGGGGCATCGCTTATGGGCGCTGCACACCGGCGATGTGCTGCCAAACCCGGCAGGAGGGTGGCGGGTGAAGTTTCTCCCCCCCCCCCCCCCCCCTGGCCCCATAGCCCTGCATGCTAATATGAACGAGATTATCCATATTGGCATGTATAAGTGACCCGGCACCATCGATGAGAGCGCGGGGGCCGCATCGTTCATCATTGGTGCCTACACACTGAATAATATGAAAGTTCACGTTCATATCATTCACTTGGATCTTAAGTGTGTAGGGCCTATTAGTTACTGTAAATAGAGGCTATATTTAATCAGAGGACATACATACTATACACACTGCAAGCGACAGGCCAAAACTAACCCGACTGGACAGCGGAGCCACAGTACCGGGCATCTGTAAGAGCCTTTACACAAGTTACAATCCATTTCCACACTTCTCAAGATGCATGTGTAGCAAGTCCATTATCCAGGAGAGTCACCATATAATGCCTAAAATAAAGAATAGACATTGTCAGATCTATTGCACTCTGGCAGCAGACAAGACAGACAAGTCCTGCAGCTGAAATGTAGGAACACGGGTCTCATTACGCACACACAAGGATTATGGGTAATGAGCTTAATGCTCCTCTTCCATATAGGCACAGGTATCTTACCCAAGGCTACTGGACATGCCAGAGGTAATTTTCAGTCTGTGCCAGAAGTATAATAAGAAACATTAAAAAAAGGGGACATTCAGGCAAATGGATCAACAGCAGTCAGATCAGTTACTGGAGCAGCACCTGGGGCTGCAGAAGCCTATAAATCTAGTGCTGCAACAGGAACAGAGCCTAGTAACAAAGGGAGCCACGCATGCATGGTCCCTGCCAATCATGTAGTATGCAGAAAGTCCGCCCTGGGCAGCACCATACTATACACCATGCAGCAGCTAGGGGGCAATAGACCCAGCTAGGCCACCACCCTAACTGCAGCCCTGCCTGTGCGCAAGGACAATACAGCCATGGTTAGGTCTAAAACCAAGTTGGGGGAAGGGACCGCTGACGTCATGGAGAGGAGCCATGCCCAAACCAGGTACCCGAAATGAACCCTTGCGGTCTCGCTTCACTCGCCATGCTTCGGGCACGGTGGCGAGCGGGTTACTAAAGGGAGTAGTTGGCGACGTGGATAGTAGAACTATCCCGGTGGCCTAGCTCCTTCCCTGGTTTAATGGCTCCTCCCCCTGACAGAGGTGCTTTCTCCAACTTGATTCTAGCATCTACCATACAGCCATGGCCAAAGTTTTAAAAATTACAGAAGTATTGGTTTTTACAAAGTTTACTGCTTCAGTGGTTTTAGCCCTTTTTGTCAGATGTTACTATGGTATACTGAAGTAAAATTACAGGCATTTTATAAGTGTCAAAGACTTTTATTGACAATTACATTAGGTTTAGGGCAAAGTCAATATTTGCAGTGTAGAGTGTTGACCCTTCTTTTTCAAGACCTCTGCAATTTGCCCTGGCATGCCGTCAATCAACTTCTGGGTCACAGTCTGACTGATGGCCGGCCATTCTTGCCTAATCAATGCTTGGAGTTTCTCAGAATTTGTTGGGGTTTTGTTTGTCCACCCGCCTCATAAGGATTGACCACAAGTTCTCTATGGGATTAAGATCTGGAGAGAGTTTCCTGGCCAAGGACCCAGAATTTCAAGGTTTTGTTCCGAGCCACTTAGTTATCACTTTAGCCTTATGGCAAGGTGCTCCATCATGCTCGAAATGACATTCTTAGTCACTGTTCGTAGATGGTTGGGAGAAGTTTCTCTTTTTGTGCAAAGCAAGGATGTACGGGTGTAATGGTTAGCATTACTGCCTCACAGCACTGAGGTCATGAGTTCGATTCCTACCATGGCCCTAACTGTGGAGTTTGTATATTCTCCCTGTACTTGCGTGGGTTTCCTCTGGGTACTCCCGTTTCCTCCCACAATCCAAAAATATACTGGTAGGTTAATTGGCTCCCAACAAAAATTAACCCTAGTGTGTACACGCGACAGGGAATCTAGATTGTAAGCTCCACTAGGGCAGGGACTGATGTGAATTGGGCAAATATTCACTGTAAAGCGCTGTGGAATATGTGTGCACTACATAAATAACTGCACATGTTTTATTGCAGGTAACCATGGTTAACAGAGGAAGAGCAATGATTTCAAACACTACCCTCTTATTTTAAAGCTTCCACTGTTACTCTAGATCAAAACTTAATCAGCATGACAGTGACCTCCAGCCGTGTCCTCTTTGGGGGTAGGGATGGACATTGGAACACGATGGTTTGAAACCATCAATGTTTTGCATCCAATGTTAGCATTCTCACCATTCAAAGGCAGCAGATTAACATCCAATATTAAAATACAGCCAAATTCAGCAGTTTAACATCAGGAACGGTCATGAATTTAATTTGCACATGTCCTATAAATGCTTCTTTTACCCATCAAGTTCTTTTGATGCAATGGTTAGTTACCATCACATAAAAGTTTTGAGGACTGAAGCCGCTGGGCTTCCAATGTTCATCCCTATTTTGGGGCAGGGCTAAAATGCAGTGGAAATGTTTTTGGGAATAAAGTTTATGGCATGGCAAAGAGGGACTTTGCAATTAATTGCAATTCACGACATTGTGGAGTATATACAGATTGCCATCACAGAAACTGAGGCCGCAGACTTATGAAAACCAATACTTTTGGCCATGGGGTAACAGGTACAGGTAGGCCGGAAAGGCCAGAACTACAGTATAGAGGTCAGACAAGGACAGCACCACGCGCCTGCCTGCAGCGCTCCCTGATCATTGCTCTGCAGAGTAAGCGCGCTCTGCACGTGTAGCGCAAATATAAGCCGCAAAGCATACCCGCAATACATACAGCACCATCCCCTCCTGCGAACGCCGCACACCCGGCCACCCACATACACCCCTCCCAGAGACACAACTCACCCAGCCACAGAAAGAGACGACTCACGAGAAAGAGGCGGAAGCGAGGCATCCGCAGAGCATTATATGGGAGGCGGGCCCGGGAACGCGCATAGCGCATACTGTACTCATTGCACAGCGACCGCTGCATATGCATGTTCCCGGGCGCTCCTCTCGCGATAACTGCCCGAGTATATAAGCGCCGCTCCCGCCCGGGCCCGGTCTCTGATCACTAGTGAGTGTGAACACGTAAGTGGCGGGGATTTGGGGGGAGAATCCACGGGCATCCGTGCTGGGGGTCTGACCTGAAGGCTGCTAGAGGGGCCGGTGTCAGCGGCCGGGATCCCTGGGAGTCTGTCCTGTCGGTATTTGTGTGAGGGGAGTGACGCCCGTCCTCGGGTGTGAGGTGCGGCCTATCTGCCCCCTGAGCCCGGGGATATAGTATCTCCATCTTGGTACATCCGGGGCCCCTGTAGCTACTGCTACAAAGACAGTGTCCCGACTTTACAGGCTGCTCCCTACGCTGCAGCCAGGCCCTATGTGCTGCAGCGTAGGGAGGCTGGTTACATATCCTGGTACCTGCGGCCAGCAATGGCTGGCATCTAGCTAGGTGTGTATGTGTATATATATATGTGTGTGTGTATATATGTATATATGTGTGTATATATATATATATATATATATATATATATATATATATATGCTTCTGCTGCACTGTGTGGGTAGTATGTGTGGTTAGTGTGTAGTTATTCTATTAGGAGGCTGTATAATATGACATCTAAGACAAATAGGAATATTTTCTAATGTATTGCTTTCTTTCCTTTTAGCAAATGGCGGACGACGCCGGTGGAAATAGGGGTGGCTTTCGCGGGGGCTTCGGCAGTGGGGGTCGAGGCCGTGGACGTGGTAGAGGCAGGGGCCGTGGAAGAGGCCGTGGGGCCCGAGGGAAGGCTGACGATAAGGAAGTGAGTATATCGGGGTCCTGTTCTTGCTGCAGCCTTTCAGTCCTAACCATGTGTTGCTGCTGTTGATATAAGACTAGTATTGCTTAGACATTGTGGGGGACATTTACTAAGCAGTGATAAGAGCGGAGAAGTTGCCCCATCAACCAATCAGCACTGACGTAACATCTATAATTTGCACACTATAAAATGATACAGAGCTGTTTGGTTGATGGGGAAATATCTCCACAAGCTCACTTCTCCGCTCTTCTCACTGCTTAGTAAATGTCCCCCTATAGAGGGGTATATGCAATTAGCGAGCGGCAATTTTTTGGCCGTTTTTTAATTCGACACAATTCGACCGTCTAATTTCGGCAAGTGGGTGCCGAAATTGACCATATTCAATGAAAAACGGATTCGACAGTCCCGCTGACGAAAAATGGCCGATTTGACGGATTTTGTTCCGATTTTTAAAAAACGGGGGGAAAAATTGCGTGGGGTCCCCCCTCCAAAGCATAACCAGCCTCGGGCTCTTCGAGCCGGTCCTGGTTCTAAAAATCCGGGGGGAAAAATGTCATTGGATCCCCCGTATTTTTAAAACCAGCACCGGGCTCTGGTGCTGGTGCAAAAAATACGGGGCACAAAGTGTAGGGGTCCCCCATATTTTTTACACCAGCATCGGGCTCCACTAGCTGGACAGATAATGCCACAGCCGGGGGTCACTTTTATACAGCGCCCTGCGGGCGTGGCATTAAATATCCAACTAGGCACCCCTGGCCGGGGTATCCTGGGGGAGTGGGGACCCCTTCAATCAAGGGGTCCCCCCAGCCACCCAGGGGTGAAGCCCGAGGCTGTGTCACCCCATCCAAGGGCTGCGGATGGGGGGCTGATAGCCTTTGGAAAAATGAAAGCATATTGTTTTTTCCAGTAGTACTACAAGTCCCAGCAAGCCTCCCCCGCAAGCTGGTACTTGGAGAACCACAAGTACCAGCATGCGGGAGAAAAACGGGCCAGCTGGTACCTGTAGTTCTACTGGGGAAAAAATACCCAAATAAAAACAGGAGACACACACCGTGAAAGTAACTTTATTTCATACATGCCGACACATACTTACCTATGTTGACCCGCCGACTGCCACGCCCCCCTCGTCACTGAAGAATCCGGGGTACCTGTGAAAAAAATTATACTCCCCTCAATCCAGTGTCCAGGTTATAATCCACGTACTTGGCAAAAAAAAAACGAACACCTGAACCAAACGGACTGAAAGGGGTCCCATGTTTACACATGGGACCCCTTTCCACGAATGCCGGGACCCCACGTGACTGCTGTCACAGAAGGTCCCTTCCCTTCAGCCAATCACGACACGCTACTTCGTGGCACTCACCTGATTGGCTGTATGCGCGTCTGCATCGCACAGCTCCCTCAATTAGTTTCAATGGTGGGAACTTTGCGGGTAGCGGTGGGGTTACCCGCGGTCAGCCGCTGACCGCGGGTGACCTCACCGGTGACGCAAAGTTCCCACCATTGAATATAATGGAGAGGCTTTGCGATGCGCTGTCTGAGAGCAGACGCACATACAGCCAATCAGCAGAGTGCCAGGACGTTGCGCTCGCTGATTGGCTGAAGAGACCTTTCTGTGACAGCAGTCACGGGGGGGTCTCTGCATTCGTGGAAAGGGGTCCCATGTGTAAACTTGGGACCCCTTTCAGTCCGTTTGGTCTGGGTTGTTTTGCCAAGTACGTGGATTATAACCTGGACACTGGATCAGGTGAGTATAATTTTATTCACAGGTACACGTGGATTCTACTTGGACAAGTGGGCCGAACGTCGTGTGAACATAGTATGTGTGTCGGCAGGTGTGAAATAAAGTTGTACTTTCAAGGTGTGAGTGTCCTGTTTTTATTTGGGTATTTTTTTTCCAGTAGAACTACAGGTACCAGCGGGCCTGTTTTTCTCCCACATGCTGGTACTTGTGGTTCTCCAAGTACCAGCTTGCGGGGGAGGCTTGCTGGGACTTGTAGTACTACTGAAAAAAACCAATTTTCTTTCATTTTTCCAAAGGCTATCAGCCCCCCATCCGCAGCCCTTGGGGGGGGGGGACACCCCTTGATTGAAGGGGTCCCCACTCCCCCAGGGTACCCTGGCCAGTGGTTACTAGTTGGATATTTAATGCCACGGCCGCAGGGCGCTGTATAAAAGTGACGCCCGATGCTGGTGTAAAAAATACGGGGGACCCCTACTCTTTTTGTCCCCCGTAGTTTTTGCACCAGGCGCAGAGCCCGGTGCTGGTTTTAAAAATACGGGGGATCCCCTGTCATCCCCCCCCCCCCCCGGATTTTTAGAACAGGACCGGCTTGAAGAGCCTGAGGCTGGTTATGCTTTGGAGGGGGGACCCCACGCCATTTTTTTTCTGGATTTTACCATTCCATTTAAAAAAAATATATATATATTTTTAAAAATATATAAATAATACTTGTGCCTCCAAAATAGACAAACCAAGTACCTAATCTCTTCTAATATAAATAGATATGCTATTACCAATAAAAAAAAAACATGTTTTAAATTTATTTTTTTTAGATTCCCCCACCAAAGTGTGGCGGATTGAAAATGACGAATTTACTGTCTAAAAGCACTGTTGTCGAATTTCCAAACTTCAATTGAATATACTTTTGTCGAATTGCTGCATTTGTACCATTGCAGAAATGTCGAATTTGACAAATGTTGAATTTTGAAAGTCCGTTTTTTTGACTGAAAGTACTGAATTGCATTGTCTAATTTTTATTTTTTTTTTTTTTTTTTTTTTTTTGCTAAAGTCCAGTTTTTCGACAATTTCGGGAATTCGACCGCAATTGCATATACCCCATAGTGTGTAGATATTCAGCCGGTGGCATTTATAGTGTATTTGTTACATCGTTAGATACAATTGATTGGTGTTTTTGGTCATGTTACCTGTAATAGGCTGAGAACCTGCATTTCTCCCTCCCCTGCTATGGGTGACTGTCACCACTGATATAGTTGACGTGTGTAAGAGCTTTGTGACTCTAACATGAATATATTCTTACACAGTGGGTTCCAGTCACCAAGCTCGGCCGCTTGGTCAAAGACATGAAGATCAAGTCCCTGGAAGAGATCTACCTCTTCTCCCTCCCCATTAAGGTGAGCCTGGCTTCCCTCCGCACATGGCGGGCCGGAACTTGTGGTCCCTGCGGGACGGAATCACTATCTGCAGTGTTGTATGCAGGCAGATCCTGGGAACTTGTGGGGGCAAGGACTTTCTCAGCAATGTATGGGACTGTGGATGTTGCTGAGAATTATGCCGGGTACATCAGAACAATGTTTCTGGGTGATCTGATGGGGTTGGCATAGCATACTACCTTCTGATTGGCCGCACAGCACGACGGGAAAGCATAATCGTGGGTACACACTGAACAATCTAGCCTATGTGTCGGCGCAATTTGGCCAGAAACATTCTGCTGGTAGTTTCAGTGTCTACCCACCCTTAGACTACTATAAAATTGCCGCGTTCCTTCATGCCCCTTGTGGCTTGAGGGAAAACCTGCCATGATGGTTGCAGCAAGCTGCCAGGGAACAGTCTGCGCTGGCATAGTCATAGCATAGAAATGTTCGTTTATTTCAAATGTTCCAAAAGAATGTGCTGCCTTAATCAAGTGGCATATTTACCAGTATAGTGACTTTCCCCATTCAGTCATGGCAAGAAGGAACCATACAAGTTTAGCATTGATCAGATGGATTGCCAGCACATAGGCTGATAGGAGCCCCTCCTTGCAGAGTTAGCTGTAGCTGATGGCTTACCCTATTGCTTCTGGGTACTGGCCTATAGTCAGCTCAGTGCTCATGTGGGCCGTTGGGGCAGATATATTAAGCCTGGAGAAGTGATAAGTGTAAGGTGATAATGCACCAGCTAATCAGCTCCAATATGTAAATTGACAGGAGCCAATTTGCTGGTGTTGCCTCCTTCCACTTATCACTGCTTTATCACTTCTCCGGGCTTAATACATCTGCCCCATTATGTGCCAACACCCTCAGATCAGGGTCTAGCCCCAGAAAGCTATGCGTTCCGGTTCTTGGTAAGTGTCACATTTACATACTGTGCGGATAGGTTTTGTGGGCATCTGCCAAAAATGTATTTCTTTATCATCCACTAGGGGTCACTGGAGTACTCTTGGGATATGGACGGGCGTAGCCGAACAAAGGCACTGAATATTTAAATTTAGGACTCTCCCCCCCTCCATATCCCCAAGTACCTCAGTGTACTTTGCCAGTGTTTTTTCGGTGCTCACAGATGAACATCGGCTTGTGGCAATGGCCACTTTTCAGAAGATTTTTATTTTTAATTTTTACACTTCCCGTCCCAGTTTCTGGAAAAACTTGGGTCCGGGATGGTGCCGCTGCAAGGCAGCGTATGGCGTGTCGGTCCTCACAAAGAGCACCCTCACAGCCACAGGCGCTACAAGGCAGCGCATGGCGTGTCGGTCCTCACAAAGAGCACCCTCACAGCCACAGGCAGCCACTGTCTCCTGCAAACTGAACGGAGCTTACAGGAAGAAGCTCCGTCACAGCCAGGATGAGACAAAGAGCTGGAAGAAACTACATCTGCAAGGAGCTTACACCAGAAGCCCCGTCACAGATGAGAAGCTGGAGGCTGTAACGGAGTTTACACAGATCACAGCCAGGATGAAAACGGCACAAGGTAGGGGTGTCAGGGCGGTCAGCTCACGCTGCCGCCCTGCTGTGTGTGAAAGTGTTAACTGTACCCGCCGCTAAGCACCGCTGAAGGGGTCCTGCTAAACTATGCACAGAGCGGCCGCACGTCACTCAGACGCCGGCCGCTCTCACTGTGCTGATGACCGGAGAGACTCCGTGTGCTGAATACGCGCAGAGCGGCCGCACGTCACTCAGACGCCGGCCGCTCTCACTGCGCTAATGCCCGGCACCACTACACGCCGCACAGAGACTGCCGAGACTTTAACACTGCCGAGACTTTCCTGTATGCTAAAGAGCGGCCGCACGTCACTCACGGACGCCGGCCGCTCTTTCAATGACACACTGCACGCTGCTGGCCGGACACAGAAGACTGTGTACTACGCCGCCCGCTCGTCCGGACGGCTCCCCGGCGCTATATACAGCGCTCTTCTGCTATCGCTCTCCTGCTCTCCCTGCACCTCGAACCCCGTACGCTGCAGGTACCATGGGGAGACAGGGGGGGGGAGGGTGAGTAATGCCCATAGCAGCAGCAAAGGCTGCATGGGTTTAAAATAAGCAGCGCAGCGTTTTAAACAGAATCAGAAGCTATATTATCAGTATAAAACTGTAGATATAAGATCAGTGGGAACTGTGATTATATGTTCAGCACATTTTATATATCTAATATATAATGAAGCTTGTTGCTGCCAGACTGTGTCTAATATCAGTATGAAACTGTGATTATATGTTAAGCAGTTTATATATATATAATATATATATGAGGCTTTGGTTGGCAATAGGCTATCAGTGGCATAATCTATTGCAGGTTTAACCATGTTTTCTGTTAATTTCTATAAGACATTCACTGCAGGCAGTGTTCATATTAATGAAGGCTAACTAAATACATGTATTTTACTGTATCCTACACCTGTGTTATCACTGTATAATCTGTATAATAGGCTATTAAGTCTATATTAAAAATGCAGCAGGTAACCTGTACTGTGATTTTATGTGAAAACATGGCATGACGGCCATTTTAATCATTGCTGTTTTTCCAGTTATAATTCCAGAACATTCCGGCAATACACCTCTACTCCACAAGGAGGCGCAGGGGTGTTAGTGGGAATTTTTAGTTTAGGATAATTCTAGAACATTCCTGCCCTACATCTTTAAGCCACCAGAAGGCGCAGGGGTGTTAGTAGGAATTTGGTTCGGGTTTCATGCCCATGTGAAATGCTTTTCACATAAGGAACACTTTAGTTCCTAATAAATATGCTGTTCAGCAATAACATATATATATAGATATATATGCCATATAATAAATTTATTAAGTCGTGCAAGTGTCTGTCTGTTGCCTATTAAGATGTCTGTCTACATAGCGAATAAGGCTCTAGTGCAGACTAAAAATGTTAACATTGGCAATTCAAATTAAAACAGCGGTAATCGGAGTCTCGGAATAACTCCGCCAGCGCTAACAAAAGACAATCTTTCCAAAGGGACAATTTTCCTTTGGGTACCAGAGGGTTTATTTCACTGGTCTTATAATTTAATGCACGATTCTATGTCAAATCTCACACCGATAACTACGAGTGAGAAGGGTACATTAGTCCAGCACTCAGATAGTGCGGGGTTTTGGACAACCATACAGACGCGATCCGCCATTGGTATATGCGTTTCTGTCAAACATTATAAAAACCCCTAGATTCTATGTATGAAACCATGTCGATCACGGTTAAATAAGCTGCACAGTATATCTGTAAAGCTTCTGCTAACGCCGGTTATTTTCATTGTCGTTAGTTAAGCGCTAAAAGGCCAGAGCTTGTTTGCTCCTAAATATACTTGTAACGGCATTTTATCCCTTTTAGGATATTCTGACATTAGCGCATACAGTATACTTGTAACGGCGTTTTATTCCTGTATAAGAAACAGTCACGCCTTGTAACGACAAGACGTTACAGTCAACAAGCCAGTGGTTTGATGACCTCTTTTACAATTGTGGAAGTGCGTCTTTTCATGTTACCTTTGCGAGGTTTCATGACTTCAACTCATATATGTCTCAGCTATTTACAGCTTGGAGTACAAAACTGCTTCTGTCGAACGGTTTGGCAGGTTGTCATTTAGTCTTTGCTGGTTTATAAACCAGGCAATAGTACGCCAACAGAGTCAAAGTTACTTATTTCCCTCTGTTTGAGCAAAATCAAACAGCTCCGTTGCAATATCAATCAGCAAGTCATTTACTACAGTTAGAAAATGGCTTTTCTGCAGTGAGTTTTTTGCTTTTTCGAGCCACAAAATTGTATAATTGCATTTGATCTTCACAATGCGTATTTACCCAGTCCGGTTTCTTCATCACAGGTTATAGCGTTTGCAAATCGCCACAACCATTACCCATTTCCATTCTACCGTTGCTTATCGCTTCCGGTATTTACCAAAGTGATGTTGCAATGATAGCTCATCTCACATAAGAACTATGTATCAACAAAGTCCTCTATCTTGCGCTACTAAGATATACTGCGGTAGCAGATTAAGTTCGAAAACAATCACATCTAAGTCTGTCTAAACGATATCAATTCCGAAGTAAGATTATAAATACGGTAAATCAAATACTTTTACCTACTACACCAGCAACAACAAAAGTACACGCACACTAGCGGTATATTGCTGTATTCACTTATTAAGAATAAAGATGTGTTTTCAGTTAGTTCGCCACCCTTCACTCGCGTTTCCCACAAAGGGACAAGGGTGCGTATACTCTGGAATGCAAGGATGCGTATAATCTGGACAACAGTCACAGAGTCAGGATTTGTATTTAAATTCAACGCAAAGGTTCTAAAACACGACACATTGCTGTCGATAAATGTACTAGAACTCTGTGCATTTTACAATGCAATAGATAAATGTCCTAGAACTCTGTGCATTTTACAATGCATTAAATGATTCGCTTTCAGTCGAACCAGAGATAGACTCTGGTTTCTCTTCAGAACGAATAAATCTTTCGCTTTTTACTAAAGATTTCTGTGGAGAGAAACAACCGTGAGTTTCATGTAATTTTGTTTTTCAGGCCTGGCTCACGCTGCCCTTAAGCAGTCAAACAAAGCAACGGCAGTTGCATACTCAACAACCAGTGAGAACCAAGAAGCCGCATGACAATGCGGCAGGTAACTCAAATCTTCAATGGCTCAGAACGCCATTATGTGAAAATGTCAAGACATCAATCCGTGAGTGGACATCTGTTAGACACACGATCTCACCCGTCAGGGTTTGGATCTTGAAAACTGGACATTAAATCCACAGGTGTTTCGTATGTGAGTCCACACAAGGAGGTTACCCTCAAGTATATCAGTATGTGTACATCACATTCATGGGGTCATTCAGCATCGTGTGTCTAGCTACACCATTTTCCGCTTCTCTCTTCGTTGCCAAAACGGATCAGAAGACAGTTCGTCACAGTCATACTGGTGGGATCTCATGGGTTTCAGAGAAGTTGCTTCTCGAATTTTCAAGGAATACTTGCACACGATCTGGGCCCGCTCATAATACGTCCAACCTGTTACATCAGGAAACGTTCTTTTACCCATAGTTACCTATGTACCTATTATCTATGTACCGCAGCTGCGGTTGACAGGGTGAGGGTTCAGACCGCCCTCTTAAAAAAAATAGAGCGTTACTGTATCGGTTATACCAACCATGTTACGAAATAGTAAGCCGCTTAAGGCAGCTCATTATTAAAAAGATTTCGTGTGCTTACATAGGTTGTAAACCTCGGAAGTTTCCAACATCATCCTTCAAGTAACCGTATTCTGTTAAACGGAATGGGATGGAAAACTGCGGTCATCTGCACTAAGAGTGCAGGTATCTGTGTGGTAAACTTATTTTCAAAGCGTTTGCTCTATTTGCGTCTGTAAACATCTTTCTACAAGGTGTCACCAAAGTTCAGACTCTATTTATCCCACCTACAGCGCTAGGCGATTTGAGGTTGGGTTCAGATTTATGACAGTTTTCATATTTTGGAACCTTTTCAACAAAAGGGAATTAAGTTTTCATATTTTGGAACCCTTTCAAAAAATGGGGATTAAGTTTCTCACTTTGGAAAACATTTTTCTTCTAGCCTTGGCTTCGGCAATAGTGCTTCGACAAGGGGTTTGTTTTCAGATTTGGTTGCCTTGTATTACAAGCCACCGTATTTGAGTTTTCTCATGACAAAGCAGATCTTCGGACGAAATCCGCTTTCGTATTCTTCACATCAATATACCAATAGTGGTTCCTGTGTGGACACCACATTCTAAAATTCTGAATGTGGTACACGCGTTACGCGTTTATATATGTACCGAACGACTACAGTACGTGATATGAATACGTTGTTTGTTCTATATGATACTGCAAACTGGAGTTAGCCAGTTTCTCAGCAGACATTATCCAGTTGGATAATAATGACTACAAGTCAGGCTTACTTTAAGGCTAAGTTACAATCGCCTACGTCAGTAATAGTTCATCCCACAGGTTCTGTGGGAATGTCAGACCCAGCGGGTCGTGGAGCGTCTACGACGCGGCTACATAGCCTTCAGTGCACCACGTTTGTGCACTTTTACACGTTATGAATGGTGGCGCCGTCAGCATATAGCTTTGGCTGCCTACTGTTACAAGTATCAAACAGCTCTCCCGCCCACGAGGGAAGCTTTGGTACGTCCCAAGAGTACTCCAGTGACCCCTAGTGGATGATAAAGAAAATAGGATTTTGGTACTTACCAGGTAAATCCTTTTCTTTGAATCCATAGGGGGCACTGGACGCCCACCCAGAGCAGTTTTACCTGGGTTGTTTTAAGCTCAAGGGAGCTTACTGAACAAATTTTACTTGTGTGGTATTAAGCTCAAAGAAGCTTATGGTAACACATTTTCACCGATTGGCTCAAATTATAAAGTTCTATCGGTTAAGGTGTCAACTGTTTAGTTGACAATAAGGTGGTGTTAAGCTCAAAGGAGCTTATGGTAACACATTTTCACCGATTGGCTCAAATTATAAAGTTCTATCGGTTAAGGTGTCAACTGTTTAGTTGACAATAAGGTTACAGGTCAACTTTGTGGTTGTCTGTTATAGGGATTCTCCATTGTCAATCTCTCTATATCCTGTTCGCTCAGTAAAAAACACTGGCAAAGTACACTGAGGTACTTGGGGATATGGAGGGGGGGGAGAGTCCTAAATTTAAATATTCAGTGCCTTTGTTCGGCTACGCCCGTCCATATCCCAAGAGTACTCCAGTGCCCCCTATGGATTCAAAGAAAAGGATTTACCTGGTAAGTACCAAAATCCTATTTTCTGGGGGGTTCCTGCAATGTGATCTTAAAGTCAAATCCCTGCTTTTGACACCAAGGTGTTAGCTATATGGTATACTAAATGGCCGTCTGTGCTACTCGGCCATCACCCCACCTCCCAGTCTTAAAGTTCTGCTTTTCATTTGTCATGATCTGTGTTCAGAGATGAGATGTACTAAATCCTTTTGGGTGATTTAAATGAACATATAGGGGGGTGGTTTCAATTGTTTGAAAAGTCAGTTGGGTGTCTGGTTTTTTTTTTTTTCCCCCCTATGTAATATACAGGAAAAACAGACACCCAACCGACTTTTCAAACAATTGAATTCCACCCATGAAGTTTAAGATGTGCTGTAACCCAGTGACAGGAAAACAGATTCATTCTAGTGGCAGCCCCCTAACTTTCATATGTTCACACGTTACGCTTAATCTATCATTAGCTACACTTGTTGCTCATCACTGTTATAATCCATGCTTAACCACTTGCCTGGTGTGGTCACATCAGATATGACCACGCCAGGTTGGCCTTTATCTGAAATGGTCGCATCGGGTGTGACCTTCCCCCTTACCTTGTTTTTTACCGGCGTCGGCTGCTGGGAAAATTCGGAGTGGTTTTCGAAAAAAATTGCCAGTTTAGCAATCACTCACCAGCTTGCCTACAAGAATTCTGGGACCTGAGTTCTTCAGAGTGAGCAAAGTGTGGCTTACCTTTACCATAGACCTGAGTGAGTATTTTTCTATGTATTTAATACTGGACTTTGTATTGTAGGAGTCTGAGATCATCGACTTCTTTCTGGGTTCTACTCTGAAGGACGAGGTCCTGAAGATCATGCCTGTGCAGAAGCAGACCCGTGCTGGACAGCGAACCAGGTTCAAGGTTGGTTTGGTGTTGCCAGCTTTAGTTCTGTTCCTGCTGAAGACTTGAAAGGCAGCCCAGTTTCTCATTTGTTTTACTCTCTGGTCATTAGGCTTTTGTGGCCATTGGAGACTACAACGGGCACGTTGGTCTTGGTGTGAAGTGCTCCAAAGAGGTTGCCACTGCCATCCGTGGGGCAATTATCTTGGCTAAGCTCTCAATCGTACCTGTTCGTAGAGGCTACTGGGGTAACAAAATCGGCAAGCCACACACTGTGCCTTGCAAGGTAAGTTTCATGGAGCTTTTAGTCCATTTTTCTTTGGGTTCCACAGGGAGACAGTGTAGCTGGTGAAGGACGGGCACCAAACGTTAAAGCTTTAGGTACAAAAACACTGAGCAATTGGTTTATTCCATCAAGGGGCCTAATTATGTACACAAGGGAATATATATGCTAGGCCTGGCTCTATCCCCTGTGCAAGCTATTCTTTTTGCCTGTAGTCTTTTAGAAGATGAATTGCTTATAGTGGAGAATGAAGATGAATCTGCTATTAAGGAGTCTATTCAATTACTGTGGAAATTCCTGACTTGTTGGAAAAATTAGTTTCTGACTTTTTTTATGTCGAATCTGTATGCGACCTATTCGCGTCAAGTGCCGTTTTTCCAACAATTCGGAAATTCTGACTCGGAAAACACGTGGATTGGCGGTTCAGCCGCGGATCCATGTATTTTGTCGAATTTGCAGGCGTTGCTGACAGGTTTTTGGCCTGTTTTCGACAATGCTGATCCGACTTTAGAAAAAAAAAAATTCGGATTGGCATTGTCTGAAACGGGCTAATGTCAAACGCCCGCAAATTGAATAGTGCAGTTTCTGCTGACACCAATTGAATACACCCTTAAGCTGTATATATGGGTGATCACTATACTGTCAACACATAATATTGCAGTGTGATTTCCCAATATGCACCCCCATTCTTAATAATTTTTACTTTAACATGTTGGCAAACAGAACGGAGACTGTGTATAACCTGTCGTGTGTCTGCTGCTGTCTTCCCACTGTGTTAAGTCCCATGTCCCTAAAAGGATTCTGGGGCAGATGTATTAACCTGGAGAAGGCATAAGGAAGTGATAAAGCAGCGATAAGTGTAAGGTGATAAATGCACCAGCCAATCAGCTCCAATATGCAAATTGACAGAAGCTGATTGTCTGGTGCGTTTAACACCTTGCACTTATCACTGCTTTATCACTTCCTTATGCCATCTACAGGTTAATACATCTGCCCCTTTGAGTGGTAGGATAGACCAGCATTACTAGTGTTGTCCTAGACACCAGGTTATGGTCTAGAATGCGGTTTAGTAAGGGGTATGAAGGAAACTGGTTTTTTCTAATGGCAAAAAAACCCCAGGTTTTGTGTAGAACACCTTGCATGGTCTCTCAGCTCTGATCATTACATGTGTAAAGTGGTGTAATTGTCGTTACAAGAGAGGCATAGTAACGAGCTCCTTATGCACGGCAGGCTGACCTCTGCAAATGGTCTTCCTGTTCCTGTCTGAAGCTCCACATACAGGCTGAGGCCTTGGACCCTGGATGTGGTATTGCCAAGTTTTCCTTAGTGCACTTTGGTTCCTTGGCCCCTAGGTGGCAGTGTTTCTATTTTCTGTGGGAGACTTACAACGTAATGGGTGCTGCAAGCTTGTTATTATCCTTTATTTATATGGCACCACAAAGGTTCCGCAACGCCCAATTACAGAGTACATAAACAAATAATCAAACCGTAAAACAGCAACTTACAGTTGATGACAGTATAGGACAAGTACAGGGTAAATAAACGGTTACATCAGCAGATGACACTGGAATAAGTATCAGGTGGCAGAAGACTGCTGGATGTGGAACAGTTGAAGTTTATTAGAGTAAGACCAAGGATAAGCACATGAGGGAAGAGGGCCCTGCTCGTGAGAGCTTACATTCTAAAGGGGAGGGGTAGACAGACAGGGGTGACACAGATGGGGTACATAGGGAGTGCAGAACAGAGGGTTAGGATGAGATTTGGCTGGGTTTGGTGAAGAAGTGGGTCTTGAGAGCCCGGTTTAAGTTTTGTAGAGAGGTGGAGAGTCTGAGGGGGAGAGGTAGGGAATTCCAAAGAAGTGGTGCAGCACGTGAAAAATCTTGGAGGTAGGAGTGGGAGGAAGTAATCTGTAGGCAGGAGAGTCGGCGTGCATTAGCAGAGCGAAGAGGACGGGTGGGAGTGTAAAGGGAGATAAGGTCAGAGATGTAGGTGGGAGAGGAGTGGGTGAGGGCTTTGTAAGCGAGTGTGAGAAGCTTGAAATGGATTCTGAAAGGGAAGAGGAGCCAGTGAAGGTCTAGTAAGAGAGGAGAGGTGGATGTAGTGCGTTTGGTGAGGAAGATGAGCCGGGCAGCAGCATTGAGGATAGATTGGAGTGGAGAGGTATTTGTCAGGAATGCCAGTCAGGAGCAGATTACAGTAGTCCAGTCTGGAGATGACCAGTGAGTGGATAAGAGTCTTGGTAGCATCCTGGGTCAGAAAGGGTCTGATCCTGGAAATATTTTTTAGATGAAAATGGCAGGTTTGTGAGAGGTGCTGAATGTGTGGTTTGAAGGAGAGGGAGGAGTCGAGGATTACTCCAAGACAGCGCACTTGGGGGCTAGAGGAGATAGTAGTGCCATCAATAGATAATGAGATTGTAGGAGGTGAGGTTATGCGGGAAGGAGGGAAGATGATCAGCTCTGTCTTAGACATGTTAAGTTTAAGAAAGCGCTGGGACATCCAGGAAGAGGTAGCAGAGAGACAGTTGGAGATATGAGTGAGGGGAGAGGTCTGGAGAGGAAAGATAGATTTGGGTGTCATTCAGCATAGAGATATTGGAAACCAAAAGAACTAATGAGCTTACCTAGTGAGGACGTATAGAAAGAGAAGAGGACCAAGGACAGAACCTTGGGGTACCCCTACAGTTAGTGGAAGTGAGGGGGAGCTGGAGTCATGAGAGGAGACAGAGAAAGAACGGTCAGAAAGGTAGGAGGACAGCCAAGAGGGCAGTGTCACGCAGACAATGTAGTGAATTATTTGCAGGAGAGGATGGTCCAGTGTCAAAAGCAGCAGAGTGATCAAGTAGAATAAGTATAGAGTAGTGTCCCTTAGATTTAGCAGCATGGAGGTCATTGCATACTTTTGTAAGGGCAGTTTCAGTGGAGTGGAGAGGACGGAAGCCAGACTGGAATGGGCCAAGCAGTGAGTGTGAGGAAAGGAAGTAAGGCGGTTGTAGACAATACGCTCAAGGAGTTTGGAGGCAAAAGGGAGGAGCTTGTGTATGTATAGTCCATTACATGGGTGTTCCTTGTATGCAGTACTGAGCTGGGTAACTAGGAATGTATCATTTTAGCCTAAAATGTAAAATAGAACTCTAACTGTGTGTGTCCTACTTCTTATAGGTAACTGGTCGTTGTGGTTCTGTCCTGGTGCGTCTCATCCCTGCACCCAGAGGTACTGGTATTGTGTCTGCTCCTGTTCCCAAGAAGCTGCTGATGATGGCTGGTATTGATGACTGCTACACGTCAGCCAGAGGCTGCACGGCTACCCTGGGTAACTTTGGTAAGTGCTCTTGGAATATAGTGCAGCAGTTTGTACTCACGGATGATTTTACCAAAGATGAGGACTTGTACTTGAGATATAGGTATTGCTTACATGACTAATAACAGATGTGACCGTATACATTGATGGAATGTATGTCAGTGGAAGCGTATATTTGTCTATCGTTCTCTGGAGGGATGCGCAGTGGGGGGAGAGTAGACCACCAATTAAATGTATTTTCTCTAACGTCCTAAGTGGATGCTGGGGACTCCGTAAGGACCATGGGGAATAGCGGCTCCGCAGGAGACTGGGCACATCTAAAGAAAGCTTTAGGACTATCTGGTGTGCACTGGCTCCTCCCCCTATGACCCTCCTCCAAGCCCCAGTTAGATCTCTGTGCCCGAACGAGAAGGGTGCACACTAGGGGCTCTCCTGAGCTTCTTAGTGAAAGTTTTAGATTAGGTTTTTTATTTTCAGTGAGACCTGCTGGCAACAGGCTCACTGCATCGAGGGACTAAGGGGAGAAGAAGCGAACTCACCTGCGTGCAGAGTGGATTGGGCTTCTTAGGCTAGTGGACATTAGCTCCAGAGGGACGATCACAGGCCCAGCTTGGATGGGTCCCAGAGCCGCGCCGCCGGCCCCCTTACAGAGCCAGAAGGCAGAAGAGGTCTGGAAAATCGGCGGCAGAAGACGTCCTGTCTTCAACAAGGTAGCGCACAGCACTGCAGCTGTGCGCCATTGCTCTCAGCACACTTCACACTCCGGTCACTGAGGGTGCAGGGCGCTGTGGGGGGGCGCCCTGAGATGCAATAAAAACACCTTGGATGGCAAAAAAAATGCATCACATATAGCTCCTGGGCTATATGGATGCATTTAACCCCTGCCAGAATCCATAAAAAAAGCAGGAGAAAAGTCTGCGGAAAAAGGGGCGGAGCCTATCTCCTCAGCACACTGGTGCCATTTTCCCTCACAGCTCCGTTGGAGGGAAGCTCCCTGTCTCTCCCCTGCAGTCACTACACTACAGAAAGGGTTAAAAAAAGAGGGGGGCACTAATTAGGCGCAGTATTAACTATACAGCAGCTATAAGGGGAAAAACACTTATATAAGGTTATCCCTGTATATATATAGCGCTCTGGTGTGTGCTGGCAAACTCTCCCTCTGTCTCCCCAAAGGGCTAGTGGGGTCCTGTCCTCTATCAGAGCATTCCCTGTGTGTGCTGTATGTCGGTGCTTTTGTGTCGACATGTATGAGGAGAAAAATGATGTGGAGACGGAGCAGATTGCCTGTAATAGTGATGTCACCCCCTAGGGGGTCGACACCTGAGTGGATGAACTGTTGGAAGGAATTACGTGACAGTGTCAGCTCTGTATAAAAGACAGTGGTTGACATGAGACAGCCGGCTACTCAGCTTGTGCCTGTCCAGACGTCTCATAGGCCGTCAGGGGCTCTAAAGCGCCCGTTACCTCAGATGGCAGATATAGACGCCGACACGGATACTGACTCCAGTGTCGACGGTGAAGAGACGAATGTGACTTCCAGTAGGGCCACACGTTACATGATTGAGGCAATGAAAAATGTTTTACACATTTCTGATAATACGAGTACCACCAAAAAAGGGGTATTATGTTCGGTGAGGAAAAACTACCTGTAGTTTTCCTGAATCTGAGAAATTAAATGAGGTGTGTGATGATGCGTGGGTTTCCCCCGATAACGGATAAATTCTAAAATGTTATTGGCATTATATCCTTTCCTGCCAGAGGTTAGGGTGCGTTGGGAAACACCCCCTAGGGGGGATAAAGCGCTCACACGCTTGTAAGGGCTCTACCTTCGCCTGAGATGGCCGCCCTTAAGGATCCTGCTGATAGAAAGCAGGAGGGTATCCTAAAAGGTATTTACACACATACTGGTGTTATACTGCGACCAGCAATCGCCTCAGCCTGGATGTGCAGTGCTGGGTTGGCGTGGTCGGATTCCCTGACTGAAAATATTGATACCCTAGATAGGGACAGTATATTTTTGCCTATAGAGCATTTAAAAGATGCATTTTTATATATGCGTGATGCACAGCGGAATATTTGTCGACTGGCATCAAGTCTAAGCGCGTTGTCCATTTCTACCAGTAGAGGGTTATGGACACGTCAGTGGTCAGGTGATGCGTATTCCAAACGGCATTTGGAAGTATTGCTTTATTAAGGGAGGAGTTATTTGGGGTCGGTCTTTCAGACCTGGTGGCCACGGCAACCGCTGGGAATTCCACGTTTGTACCCCAGGTCGCCTCTCAACATGAGAAGACGCCGTATTATCAGGCGCAGTCTTTTCGTGGACAAGCGGGCAAAAGGTTCCTCATTTCTGCCCCGTGACAGAGGGAGAGGAAAAAGGCTGCAGAAATCAGCCAGTTCCCAGGAACAGAAACCCTCTCCCGCCTCTGCCAAGCCCTCAGTATACGCTGGGGCTTTACAAGCAGAATCAGGCACGGTGGGGGGCCCGTCTCAATGAATTTCAGCGCGCAGTGGGCTCACTCGCAAGTAGACCCCTGGATCCTTCAGGTGATATCTCAGGGGTACAAATTAGAATTCGAGACGTCTCCCCCTCGCCGTTTCCTAAAGTCGGCTTTACCGATGTCTCCTTCTGACAGGGAGACAGTTTTGGAAGCCATTCACAAGCTGTATTCCCAGCAGGTGATAATCAAGATACCCCTCCTGCAACAGGGAACGGGGTATTATTCCACACTGTTGTGGTACCGAAGCCGGACGGCTCGGTGAGACCGATTCTAAATCTAAAATCTTTGAACACTTACGTACAGAGGTTCAAATTCAAGATTGAGTCACTCAGAGCAGTGATTGCGAACCTGGAAGAAGGGGACTACATGATGTCTCGGGACATCAAGGATGCTTACCTTCATGTCAAAATTTACCCTTCTCACCAAGGGTACCTCAGGTTTATGGTACAGAACTGTCACTATCAGTTCAGACGCTGCCGTATGGATGGTACACGGCACCCCGGGTCTTTACCAAGGTAATGGCCGAAATGATGATATTCCTTCGAAGGAAGTGAATTTTAGTTATCCCTTCCTTGGACAATTCCCTGATAAGGGTAAGATCCAGGGAACAGTTGGAGGTCGGTTTAGCACTATCTCAGGTAGTGTTGCGGCAGCACGATTGGATTCTCAATATTCCAAAATCGCACCTGGTTCCGACGACGTGTCTTCTGTTCCTAGGGATGATCCTGGACACAGTCCAGAAAAAGGTGTTTCTCCCGGAGGAGAAAGCCAGGGAGTTATCCGAGCTAGTCAGGAACCTCCTAAAACCGAGCCAAGTCTCAGTGCATCAATGCACAAGGGTTCTGGGTAAAATGGTGGCTTCCTACGAAGCAATCCCATTCGGCAGATTCCACGCAAGAACTTTCCAGTGGGACCTGCTGGACAAATGGTCCGGATCGCATCTTCAGATGCATCAGCGGATAACCCTGTCACCAAGGACAAGGGTGTCCCTCCTGTGGTGGTTGCAGAGTGCTCATCTTCTAGAGGGCCGCAGATTAGGCATTCAGGACTGGGTCCTGGTGACCACGGATGCCAGCCTGCGAGGCTGGGGAGCAGTCACACAGGGAAGGAATATCCAGGGCTTATGGTCAAGCCTGGAGACATCACTTCACATAAATATCCTGAAGCTAAGGGACATTTACAATGCTCTAAGCTTAGCAAGACGTCTGCTTCAAGGTCAGCCGGTGTTGATCCAGTCGGACAACATCACGGCAGTCACCCACGTAAACACAGGGTGGCACAAGAAGCAGGAGGGCAATGGCAGAAGCTGCAAGGATTCTTCGCTGGGCGGAAAATCATGTGATAGCACTGTCAGCAGTATTCATTCCGGGAGTGGACAACTGGGAAGCAGACTTCCTCAGCACGACCTCCACCCGGGAGAGTGGGGACTTCACCCAGAAGTCTTCCACATGATTAAAAACTCGACAGGTATTGCGCCAGGTCCAGGGACCCTCAGGCAATAAGCTGTAGACGCTCTGGTAACACCGTGGGTGTACCAGTCAGGGTATGTGTTCCCTCCTCTGCCTCTCATACCCAAGGTACTGAGATTGATAAGATGGAGAGGAGTAAGCACTATATTCGTGGTTCCGGATTGGCCAAGAAGGACTTGGTAACCGGAACTTCAAGAGATGCTCACGGAGGATCCGTGGCCTCTACCTCTAAGAAGGGACCTGCTCCAGCAAGGACCCTGTCTGTTCCAAGACTTACCGCGGCTGCGTTTGACGGCATGGCGGTTGAACGCCGGATCCTGAAGGAAAAAAGGCATTCCGGATGAAGTCATCCCTATCCTGATCAAAGCCAGGAAGGATGTAACCGCAAAAACATTATCACCGCAATTGGCGAAAATATGTTGCGTGGTGCGAGGCCAGTAAGGCCCGACGGAGGAAATTCAACTGGGTCGATTCCTACATTTCCTGCAAACAGGAGTGTCTATGGGCCTGAAATTGGGGTCCATTAAGGTTCAAATTTCGGCCCTGTCAATTTTCTTCCAAAAAGAACTAGCTTCAGTCCCTGAAGTTCAGACGTTTGTAAAAGGGGTACTGCATATACAGCCTCCTTTTGTGCCTCCAGTGGCACTTTGGGATCTCAATGTAGTTTTGGGTTCCAAAAGTCACATTGGTTTGAACCACTTAAATCTGTGGAGTTAAAATATCTCACATGGAAAGTGGTCATGCTGTTGGCCCTGGCCTGGGCCAGGCGCGTGTCAGAATTGGCGGCTTTATCCTGAAAAAGCCTTATCTGATTTTCCATTCGGACAGGGCGGAATTGAGGACTCGTCCTCAGTTTCTCCCCAAGGTGGTTTCAGCGTCTCACCTGAACCAACCTATTGTGGTGCCTGCGGCTACTAGGGACTTGGAGGACTCCAAGTTGCTAGACGTTGTCAGTGCCCTGAAAATATATGTTTCCAGGACGGCTGGAGTCAGGAAATCTGACTCGCTGTTTATCCTGTATGCACCCAACAAGCTGGGTGCTCCTGCTTCTAAGCAGACTATTGCTCGTTGGATTTGTAGTACAATTCAGCTTGCACATTCTGTGGCAGGCCTGCCACGGCCAAAAATCTGTAAATGCCCACTCCACAAGGAAGGTGGGCTCATCTTGGGCGGCTGCCCGAGGGGTCTCGGCTTTACAACTTTGCCGAGCAGCTACTTGGTCAGGAGCAAATACGTTTGTAAAATTCTACAAAATTGATATCCTGGCTGAGGAGGACCTGGAGTTCTCTCATTTGGTGCTGCAGAGTCATCTGCGCACTCCCGCCCGTTTGGGAGCTTTGGTATAATCCCCATGGTCCTTACGGAGTCCCCAGCATCCACTTAGGACGTTAGAGAAAATAAGAATTTACTTACCGATAATTCTATTTCTCATAGTCTGTAGTGGATGCTGGGCGCCCATCCCAAGTGCGGATTGTCTGCAATACTTGTACATAGTTATTGTTACAAAAATCGGGTTATTATTGTTGTGAGCCATCTTTCAGAGGCTCCTCTGTTATCATGCTGTTAACTGGGTTCAGATCACAAGTTGTACGGTGTGATTGGTGTAGCTGGTATGAGTCTTACCCGGGATTCAAAATCCTTCCTTATTGTGTACGCTCGTCCGGGCACAGTACCTAACTGAGGCTTGGAGGAGGGTCATAGGGGGAGGAGCCAGTGCACACCAGGTAGTCCTAAAGCTTTCTTTAGATGTGCCCAGTCTCCTGCGGAGCCGCTATTCCCCATGGTCCTTACGGAGTCCCCAGCATCCACTACGGACTATGAGAAATAGAATTATCGGTAAGTAAATTCTTATTATCATAATGTGGACAGTTGCTTTTTAATGGAAGCGTAGGGAGTAAAGATGTCACTAGTAATGACCATTATGTGTTACATGCCAATCTCCCTGCTCTGCTCAGCCTCACGTGTGTCTATGGTGTGACTGTCGTTATAAGGGAGAAAAAGTAACTGAGCTAAATATGCACGGCAGAGTGGCGGCACAGTGGCTGCGCTGTTCCTGAATGAGGCTCTATATAACATGTTACACTCCACATGCTGCAGGTTTATTGTAAGCTGTAAAATAACCAGCTTCGTGTATTTTCTGCAGCTAAAGCCACTTTTGATGCCATCTCCAAGACCTACAGCTACCTAACTCCTGACCTCTGGAAGGAAACCGTATTCACCAAGTCTCCATACCAGGTAAATCTACGGTTACCTCTGGTCCAGCGGAACTCGTGGTCTCTGCTTCACTGTTTAATCATGTGTTAATATTCCATCTCTCTCCTCTCCCCAGGAGTACACGGACCATCTGGCAAAGACTCACACCAGGGTGTCTGTGCAGAGGACCCAGGCTGCCGCTGTTCCTGCCACCTCCTAAGTGTTGTCATCAGAAAATGAAAGGAATAAAACTAACTTGATTTGTTGTGGAGGTTTTATTTTTCTCTTATGGTGTAAGGAGAACATTCACTTCCAGTGACATCTCTGCAGATGCTGACATACTCCAGTGTTCTAGTTCTGCCTTGCCACAAGGGGGCATAATAGTGGTCTTGGGTGCATAGAGGAGCCAGTCTATGTAGCTGTTTTAGTTTGGGGCAGATTACTGTCCATATCAGCCCTGTAGTGTCCCCCTATTGTGCAGGTTCTCCGGGGGCATCAGTGTTTAGTGTGGGATTTAAACTTGTGTTGAGTGTCCCTGTACTGTTGAGTGACTGATTTTTCAATGTGTTGCTCTGCAAAGTTTACACTCCAAAAAATCTTTCATTCAAGGTCCATGGCCTCCACAGAAACCTTCTTGGCTAGGTAGTATTTGGGAACTGGAAAAACTATAAAGAGGAGTTGAAGATTAATAGATGCCAGCTCCTTGGTTGGGCTTTGTACATATACATATAATGGCACAGCAGCTTAGTGGCAACCAGTACTAGCTCCACTGGTGGTAAAATCTGTGGGATAAAGTGGATGTGAGGTCACGCTGAAACTGCTACTGCAGACACTAAGGTCGCTAGCTGCAATGTGGAATTCCCTCACTAGTGTTCTACCAGAACTAGTCTGGCCAGCGTGGTGCTGTATTTGCTAGGGAAATTGCATAGCCCTGTGCTGATAGAACTAGGTCTCTTCACAAGCACCCTTCTCCTCTTGTGTGTGGAGTAATTAAGATGTAGGAATTTTCTGGCAGACTATAGATCCACAAGCACTTTTCCCTAATTTGATGGCTACCAGGGCAAGATGGCACTTATGCAACCACAGTACTGAGACTGCACTACAGGTAGTGGTCATTTTATTCAATCTCTATTAGTGTTCATCAGTGCACCAGGTATTGCCATCAGTGGTGTATGAGGCACAAGATTCTAGTGCATAGACAGGCTACAGCAGAGGTGGTCAAAAGGTAGATTGCCATCTACTGGTAGCTCGTGGAGCATCCGCTGGTAGGTCGTGACAGATTTAACAGAAAATAACTAAGGAGCTGCCGCTTCTCAGTTCCCAGGGCTGCAGTGCGTGGGTGATGTAATGTCACCCATGATGTGAGGAGCCTGGGTGCTAGTTTGAGCCAGATGGTGGTGGCAACGACGGAAGCAGCCAGCAGGAGGCCATGCAGCGTGAAATCGGGAGCAGTGACTGTGGGGAGAGGGAGGACTGAGCTAGGCAGCGTGACAACTTGTCAGGTAGGTTATGCAAAGCGGGGGTTTCTTCACAAGGAGAGATGATCTGCAAAGGGGGGGATCTGCAGAGGATGGTATCTTCACGTGGTAAAGGGGTTTTCTCTGACGTCCTAGTGGATGCTGGGACTCTGTCAGGACCATGGGGATTAGCGGCTCTGCAGGAGACAGGGCACAAAAATAAAAGCTTTAGGATCAGGTGGTGTGCACTGGCTCCTCCCCCTATGACCCTCCTCCAAGCCTCAGTTAGGTTTTTGTGCCCGTCCGAGCAGGGTGCAATCTAGGTGGCTCTCCTAAAGAGCTGCTTAGAAAAAGTTATTAGGTTTTTTATTTTACAGTGAGTCCTGCTGGCAACAGGCTCACTGCAACGAGGGACTTAGGGGAGAAGAAGCGAACTCACCTGCGTGCAGGATGGATTGGCTTCTTAGGCTACTGGACACCATTAGCTCCAGAGGGATCGAACACAGGCCCAGCCATGGAGTCCGGTCCCGGAGCCGCGCCGCCGACCCCCTTGCAGATGCTGAAAAGTGAAGAGGTCCAGAAACCGGCGGCAGAAGACTTTTCAGTCTTCATGAGGTAGCGCACAGCACTGCAGCTGTGCGCCATTGTTGTCAGCACACTTCACACCAGCGGTCACTGAGGGTGCAGGGCGCTGGGGGGGGGGGGGGGGGGGCGCCCTGGGCAGCAATGATAATACCTTGTTCTGGCTAACAATACATCACATATAGCCCCTGGGGCTATATGGATGTATTTAACCCCTGCCAGGTCTCACAAACATCGGGAGAAGAGCCCGCCGAAATAGGGGGCGGGGCCTATCTCCTCAGCACACAGCGCCATTTTCCTGCACAGCTCCGCTGCGAGGAAGGCTCCCAGGACTCTCCCCTGCACTGCACTACAGAAACGGTAAAAAAACAGAGAGGGGGGGCACTTTTTTGGCGATATTGATATATTAAGCTGCTATAAAGGAAACACTTCTGTAGGGTTGTTCCTATATATTTATAGCGCTCTGGTGTGTGCTGGCAAACTCTCCCTCTGTCTCCCCAAAGGGCTAGTGGGGTCCTGTCTTCGATAAGAGCATTCCCTGTGTGTCGGTACGTGTGTGTCGACATGTATGAGGACGATGTTGGTGTGGAGGCGGAGCAATTGCCGGTAATGGTGATGTCACCCCCTAGGGCAGTGTTTTTCAACAGGTGTGCCGCGGCACACTAGTGTGCCGCGAGGGATTGCCGGGTGTGCCGCCATCGCCCGCCCGTGATGCCCGCCGCTGCCCACCAGAGACCCGCCGCCACCAGCCAGAGGTGCCCTCCGCCGCCATTAGAGACCCGCCGGTGCCCTACCCGCCGCCAGCCAGGGTTGCCCTCCACAGCCATTAGAGACCTGCCGCTGCTGCCGGCCCCAGATGACTTCCGCCGCCCTTACTATCCATAGCACGGGTAGCACAGCGCTACACTTCCGTGAGAGCAGGTCTGTTTTCACGGAAGTGCAGCGCTATGCTACCCAGGCCGTCACATTCATGTCTGCCCGCCCACTGCTGCTCCTCGCTCTGTGCTGCCTGCTTTCACTTCTCCCCACTGAGAGGGAAATATTTCAGGTTCCCTTTGTACAGGTACTGTGTTTCTGTATATCAAAATATATATATATATATATATAAATCGGTGTAATTACCGTGGGTGGGGGCAGGCAGGCAATGTGTGGAATTACGGGCGGGGGGGCAGGTGTGTTGCATTACTATAGGGGGCAGGTGTGTCGTGTGTGCCATTACTGGGGGGCAGGTGTGTGTCATTATTATGGGGGCAGGTGTGTATAAGTACTATGGGGGCAGGTGTGTATAATTACTATGGGGGCAGGTGTGTATAATTACTATGGGGGCAGGTGTGTATAATTAATATGGGGGCAGGTGTGTGGCATTACTATAAATCTTTTATTACAGTGGGAGCTAATGTGTGGTATTACTGTTGGGGCAAATGTGTGGCACTACTGGGGGGGGGGGGGGGGCAATGTGTTCAATTACTGCGGGGACCAATGTGTGTGTTTTATCCCCGTGTGGGCCAATGTGTGGGGTTTTTTTGTGTTTTTTTTTTTTGTGGGGGGGGGGGGGGAGTGTTACTGGTGGTGTGCCTTGGCAATTTTAAGATCTTGGCTGGTGTGCCGCAACTTGAAAAAGGTTGAAAATCACTGCCCTAGGGAGTCGACACCGGAATGGATGGCTTTGTTTATGGAATTACGTGATAATGTCAGCACGTTACAAAAATCAGTTGACGACATGAGACGGCCGGCAAACCAGTTAGTACCTGTCCAGGCGTCTCAGACACCGTCAGGGGCTGTAAAACGCCCTTTACCTCAGTCGGTCGACACGGACACCGAATCTAGTGTCGACGGTGAAGAAACAAACGTATTTTCCAGTAGGGCCACACGTTATATGATCACGGCAATGAAGGAGGCTTTGCATATCTCTGATACTGCAAGTATCACAAAAAGGGGTATTATGTGGGGTCTGAAAAAACTACCTGTAGTTTTTCCTGAATCAGAGGAATTGAATGAAGTGTGTGATGAAGCGTGGGTTAACCCCGATAGAAAACTGCTAATTTCAAAGAAGTTATTGGCATTATATCCTTTCCCGCCAGAGGTTAGGGCGCGCTGGGAAACACCCCCTAGGGTGGATAAGGCACTCACACGCTTATCAAAACAAGTGGCGTTACCGTCTCCTGAAACGGCCGCCCTCAAGGATCCAGCTGATAGGAGGCTGGAAACTACCCTGAAAAGTATATACACTCATACTGGTGTTATACTGCGACCAGCCATCGCCTCTGCATGGATGTGCAGTGCTGGGGTGGTTTGGTCGGATTCCCTGACTGAAAATATTGATACCCTGGATAGGGACAGTATTTTATTTACTATAGAGCAATTAAAGGATGCTTTTCTTTATATGCGAGATGCTCAGAGGGATATTTGCACTCTGGCATCGAGAGTAAGTGCGATGTCCATATCTGCCAGAAGAAGTTTATGGACGCGACAGTGGTCAGGTGATGCAGATTCCAAACGGCATATGGAAGTATTGCCGTATAAAGGGGAGGAATTATTTGGGGTCGGTCTATCGGATTTGGTGGCCACGGCAACAGCCGGGAAATCCACCTTTTTACCTCAGGTCCCCCCCCAACAGAAAAAGACACCGTCTTTTCAGCCGCAGTCCTTTCGTTCCTATAAGAACAAGAGGGCAAAAGGACAGTCATATCTGCCCCGAGGCAAAGGAAAGGGTAAGAGAGTGCACCAAGCAGCTCCCTCCCAGGAGCAGAAGCCCTCCCCGGCTTCTGCAAAGCCCTCAGCATGACGTTGGGGCTTTACAAGCGGACTCAGGGGCGGTGGGGGGTCGACTCAAGAATTTCAGCGCACAGTGGGCTCACTCACAGGTGGACCCCTGGATCCTGCAGGTAGTATCTCAGGGTTACAGGTTGGAATTCGAGAAGTCTCCCCCTCGCCGGTTCCTAAAGTCTGCTCTGCCAACGTCTCCCTCAGACAGGGCGACGGTATTGGAAGCCATTCACAAGCTGTATTCTCAGCAGGTGATAGTCAAGGTACCCCTCCTACAACAGGGAAAGGGGTATTATTCCACACTATTTGTGGTACCGAAGCCGGACGGCTCGGTAAGACCTATTCTAAATCTGAAATCTTTGAACCTGTACATACAAAAATTCAAGTTCAAGATGGAGTCACTGAGAGCAGTGATAGCGAATCTGGAAGAAGGGGACTTTATGGTGTCCCTGGACATCAAGGATGCTTACCTGCATGTCCCAATTTGCCCTTCACATCAAGGGTACCTCAGGTTCGTGGTGCAAAACTGTCATTATCAATTTCAGACGCTGCCGTTTGGATTGTCCACGGCACCTCGGGTCTTTACCAAGGTAATGGCCGAAATGATGTTTCTTCTGCGAAGAAAAGGCGTATTAATTATCCCTTACTTGGACGATCTCCTGATAAGGGCAAGGTCCAGAGAACAGCTGGGGGACGTAGTAGCACTAACCCAAGTAGTGCTGCAACAGCACGGGTGGATTCTGAATTTTTCAAAATCTCAATTGACCCCGACGACACGTCTGCTGTTCCTGGGAATGATTCTGGACACGGTTCAGAAAAAGGTGTTTCTTCCGGAGGAGAAAGCCAGGGAGTTATCCGAACTTGTCAGGAACCTCCTAAAACCAGGAAAAGTGTCTGTGCATCAATGCACAAGAGTCCTGGGAAAAATGGTGGCTTCTTACGAAGCGATTCCATTCGGCAGATTCCACGCACGAACTTTTCAGTGGGATCTGCTGGACAAATGGTCCGGATCGCATCTGCAGATGCATCAGCGGATAACTTTGTCTCCACGGACAAGGGTGTCTCTTCTGTGGTGGTTGCAGAGTGCTCATCTGTTAGAGGGCCGCAGATTCGGCATACAGGACTGGGTCCTGGTGACCACGGATGCCAGTCTGTGCGGCTGGGGAGCGGTCACACAGGGAAGAAACTTCCAGGGAGTGTGGTCAAGCCTGGAGATGTCTCTTCACATAAATATACTGGAGCTAAGAGCGATTTACAATGCTCTAAGCCTGGCAAAACCCCTGCTTCAGGGTCAGCCGGTGTTGATCCAGTTGGACAACATCACGGCAGTCGCCCACGTAAACAGACAGGGCGGCACAAGAAGCAGGAGGGCAATGGCAGAAGCTGCAAGGATTCTTCGCTGGGCGGAAGATCATGTGATAGCACTGTCAGCAGTGTTCATTCGGGAGTGGACAACTGGGAAGCGGACTTCCTCAGCAGACACGATCTACACCCGGGAGAGTGGGGACTTCATCCAGAAGTCTTCCACATGATTGTGAACCGTTGGGAATAACCAAAGGTGGATATGATGGCGTCCCGCCTCAACAAAAAACTAGACAGGTATTGCGCCAGGTCAAGAGACCCTCAGGCAATAGCTGTGGACGCTCTGGTAACACCGTGGGTGTTCCAGTCAGTGTATGTGTTTCCTCCTCTGCCTCTCATACCAAAAGTACTGAGAATTATACGGCAAAGGGGAGTAAGAACGATACTCGTGGCTCCGGATTGGCCAAGAAGAACTTGGTACCCGGAACTTCAGGAGATGCTCACGGAAGATCCGTGGCCTCTACCTCTAAGACGGGACCTGCTTCAGCAGGGACCGTGTCTATTCCAAGACTTACCGCGGCTGCGTTTGACGGCATGGCGGTTGAACGCCGAATTCTAAGGGAAAAAGGCATTCCGGAAGAGGTCATCCCTACCCTGGTAAAAGCCAGGAAGGAGGTGACTGCACAACATTATCACCGCATTTGGAGAAAATATGTTGCGTGGTGTGAGGCCAGGAAGGCCCCGACGGAGGAATTTCAACTGGGTCGATTCCTACATTTCCTGCAAACAGGATTGTCTATGGGCCTCAAATTAGGGTCCATTAAGGTTCAAATTTCGGCCCTGTCGATTTTCTTCCAGAAAGAATTGGCTTCAGTTCCTGAAGTCCAGACTTTTGTAAAAGGAGTACTATATATACAGCCCCCGGTTGTGCCCCCAGTGGCTCCGTTGGATCTTAATGTAGTTTTGGATTTTCTCAAATCCCATTGGTTTGAGCCACTCAAATCGGTGGATTTGAAATATCTTACATGGAAAGTAACCATGCTACTGGCCCTGGCTTCAGCCAGGAGAGTGTCAGAATTGGCGGCTTTATCGTATAAAAGCCCATATCTGATTTTCCATTCGGACAGGGCAGAACTGCGGACGCGTCCTCAGTTTCTGCCTAAGGTGGTTTCAGCGTTTCACCTGAGCCAGCCTATTGTGGTGCCTGCGGCTACTAGCGATTTGGAGGATTCCAAGTTGCTGGACGTTGTCAGGGCATTGAAAATATATATTTCAAGGACGGCTGGAGTCAGAAAATCTGACTCGCTGTTTATACTGTATGCACCCAACAAGCTGGGTGCTCCTGCTTCTAAGCAGACGATTGCTCGTTGGATTGGTAGCACAATTCAACTTGCACATTCTGTGGCAGGCCTGCCACAGCCAAAATCTATCAAGGCCCATTCCACAAGGAAGGTGGGCTCATCTTGGGCGGCTGCCCGAGGGGTCTCGGCATTACAACTCTGCCGAGCAGCTACGCGGTCGGGGGAGAACACGTTTGTAAAATTCTACAAATTTGATACCCTGGCTAAAGAGGACCTGGAGTTCTCTCATTCGGTGCTGCAGAGTCATCCGCACTCTCCCGCCCGTTTGGGAGCTTTGGTATAATCCCCATGGTCCTGACGGAGTCCCAGCATCCACTAGGACGTCAGAGAAAATAAGATTTTACTTACCGATAAATCTATTTCTCGTAGTCCGTAGTGGATGCTGGGCGCCCATCCCAAGTGCGGATTGTCTGCAATACTTGTACATAGTTATTGTTACAAAAAAATCGGGTTGTTATTGTTGTGAGCCGTCTGTTCAGAGGCTCCTACGTTTGTCATACTGTTAACTGGGTTCAGATCACAAGTTGTACGGTGTGATTGGTGTGGCTGGTATGAGTCTTACCCGGGATTCAAAATCCTTCCTTATTGTGTACGCTCGTCCGGGCACAGTATCCTAACTGAGGCTTGGAGGAGGGTCATAGGGGGAGGAGCCAGTGCACACCACCTAGTCCTAAAGCTTTTATTTTTGTGCCCTGTCTCCTGCGGAGCCGCTAATCCCCATGGTCCTGACGGAGTCCCAGCATCCACTATGGACTACGAGAAATAGATTTATCGGTAAGTAAAATCTTATTTTCTCTGATGTCCTAGTGGATGCTGGGAACTCCGTAAGGACCATGGGGAATAGCGGGCTCCGAAGGAGGCTGGGCACTCTAGAAAGATTTATGACTACCTGGTGTGCACTGGTTCCTCCCACTATGACCCTCCTCCAAGCCTCAGTTAGATTTTGTGCCCGGCCGAGGTTGGATGCACACTAGGGGCTCTCCTGAGCCCTTAGAAAGAAAGTATAGTTTAGGTTCTTTATTTTCTCTTTCATCCACTAGGGGTCACTGGAGTACTCTTGGGATATGGACGGCTTAGCAGAAACAAAGGCACTGAATATTTAAATTTAGAACTCTCCACCCCTCCATATCCCAGAGTACCTCAGTGTACGACCTCAGTGTTTTTTCTGTGCTCAAAGCACTAACAACGGCTTGTGGGAGTTCCCACACTTTGTGGAAGATTTTTATTAATTTTTACTTTTTACTATAGCACATCCCTTCCCAGTTTCTTGAAAAACATGGGTCCGGGATAGTGCTGCTGCTGCACGGACAGCGCATGGCGTGTCGGTCCTCACAAAGAGTACCCTCACAGCCACTGGCCTGCAACAGCTGGACGGAACTTACATAAAGAAGCCCCGTCACAGCCATGAAAAAGTGATCAAAGAGCTGGACGGAGCTTACAGAAAGAAGCCCCGTCACAGCCATGAAGAAGGGATCAAGCAGCTGGACGGAGCTTACACATAGAAGCCCCGTCGCAGCTACGACCGGAGAGCTCTGAGCTTAGAAGCCGTCGCAGACTTCCTACATAAGGTATGCTGGGGAAAACGGGGCGGTCAGCGCAGGCGGCCGCCCCGCTGTGTGGGGTCCGTTAGATGTGCCCGTTTACAGCACTCCGTCTGCCGCTTTGTTCTCCCAACCTAGGCGCTCCGTCTAAAACGACCAGGGCGCCGTCAGAGCTGTATAGGATGCAGCGCCCAGAGGGGAGACCCGCCGCAGCTTGGCTAGCGACAGCGGCCCGGCAACCGTCCTCCGCTACTTTGCAATGTCTCTCGCCTCCCTGCAGTGAGCGTCCCGGCTCACCGCTAACACTACAGGGAGTACAGACAGGGGGAGGGACGGACACCCGCCGCACAGACAACAGCGGTGCTCTCACAGACCCGGTAGCAACGCCGCGCTCCGGCCAGCCGATCTCTGCTGCTCGGGGCTATGGTCCTCCGCCTCCCTGCAATAAGCTTCCCAGCTCCCCGCTGAGACACAGCGCTACAGGGAGTACAGGGAAGGGGGAGGGAGTGGGGGAATCTGGCAGATTACTGCGTGGCTGCAGCTGCCAGATGCTACAAGTGTAATAGGCTGTTTAGCCTATATATATTTATCTATAGAAGTTATTAATATTAACAGATATCTATAGAAGATATTAAAGGCAGAGCTTATATTAAATGTCACCTGCCTGTGATTGTATTGTAGCCTGCATGTGATTATCAACTGGCTGTGATTATCAGTGTATACTAGACTGTGATTATCAGGGGCAGCAGGTATTGTAATTTCTCCTATAAGTTACAATGTAAGAATGGCATGGGGGCCATTTTTATTCATGTTTCCTGTTTCTGCCATAATTCCAGAACATTCCTACACTACATCTCTTCGCCACCGGAGGCGCAGGGGTGTTAGTGGGAAATTTGGTTCAGGTTTCACATAGGGCCATGTAAACTGTATTTAGCCATAAATATATTTAGCCATAAATATATATATATATATATATATATATATATATATATATATTACGCACTTTAAGTACACATTTTACTAATTAGTGCAAGTGTCTGTCCTTTGGCTATTGTGGTGTCTGTCTGTATAAGGAGTAAGCCTCCAACACAGACTAAATAGAAGGTTTACTATAATGTCTGTACATAAACAAATTCTGTTGGTTTGTACGTTTCCACTCCGGAAGCCGGGTCAGTCCCAGATCCTATGTTAAGCATAATTCCGCTCGACAGGAGCGGTAAAATCGGAGTCTCAAAAGTTACTCCGCCTGCTCTAACAAAGGATTCTCAGTCTTTCCAAAGGTCCAAGTACCTACGACTGAGAAGGGTACATTAGACCAGCAGTCAGATAGTGCGGGGTTTTGACAACCATACATTGCTAATAACAGTGAGTCAGTGTCTCAAATTTTACAGACATTATGTAGACTAACATCTAATCCGTCAATTTTCATAAACAACAGATTTTCAATGAGTTATTATTTAAAATATCTGACTAACAGTTAACTCTATTTACCCGTTTCCACATCTAAATGGGACAATCCGTCATTGGTGAATTCGTCTGTGACAAACATTATAAACAGGATACATTTGGGTCACTAGACGCTCTATGTATGGAAACAATGACGATCACTGTTAATAAAAAGCTGCAGAGTATCTCTGTAAAGCTTCTGCTGACACGATTCTCGCTTTTCATCGTCGCTAGTGTCACCAAAACAAGGCCAGAAGTTGTTTGGTCCTAAATTTGATATTCAAACAAAAATACTTTGGCCGACGTTTAATAATCCCTTTAGACTTCAGTCTTTTCAAGGCTGTGGTACAAAAACAGTCACGACTTGTAACGCCAGGGTGCTAAAGTCAACAAGCCAGTGGCTTAACGGCCTCTCAGGCCATCTATAATTTCCAATTGTGGAAGCGCCCCTTTACACGTGACATTTGCCGGTTTCCAAACATCCACTCATGGATGTATCCGCTATTTACATCTGCTGGTTTCACCTGTTTTTATTTCCACACCTGGTACACCAACAGAGTCAGGGTTACTTATTCCCCTCTGTTTGGGGTACCGAAGCCGGAGGGCCCCGTCGCAGTCTCAATCAGCAAGTCACTTACTACAGTTGGAAATGGATTTACTCCAGTTAGTATTTGCATATTTCAAGCCACAAGATTGCATGCTTGCGCTTGATCTTTACAATGCGTATTTACCCATTCCGGTTTGGTCACCGCATCACAGGTTCTTGCGTTTTGCAATACGCCACAACCATTAACCATTTCAGGTTCTACCGTTTGGCCTCTTGTCAACGCCTCGGGTATTCACCAAAGTGATGTTGGTGACAATAGCTCATTTCAGAGCCCTAGCGGTGACAATCGTTCCATACTTAGACGATCTGCTCATAAGAACTCTGTTTCAACAAAAGTTCCTCTTACTTGGGCTACTAACGTACACCACGGTGGCAGGTCGAGTTCAAAAACAATTGCATCTAATTCCGTCTGAACGACTTCAATTCCTAGGTAAGATTATAAATACGGTAAATTAAAGAGATTTACCTACTACACCAGAAATAAAATATACCATCTAGTACAATTAGTGCAAAAGCCACGCACACTAGGGGTACATTGGTGTATTCGCCTTTTAGGAACAATGATGTGTTTTCAAAGCGTTTTAGTTCGCCGGGTTTCAGGGCGAGGGTGTATATACTCTGGACGAGAGTCTCAGAGGTTGAGGAGTTGTAGTTAAAAATATCAGCGACAGGGGTTCTAAAACGCATCACGACAGATTGCTGTCTATAAATGTCCTGGAACTCCGTGCAATTTACAATGCACTACATGCTTCGCTTTCAGTCTGTCCAAGTGCAGTCAGACAACGCAACGGGAGTTGCATACACAACAACCAGGGAGGACCAAAAAGCCGCATGGCAATGCGGCAGGTAGCTCGAATCCTCAATTGCCCAGAACACCATTAGGTGATGTTGTTTACGACGGGAGTGGTCATCTGTTAGACAGATGATCTCACCCGTCGGGATTTTTATCCATAAAACTGGGCATTAAATCCAGAGGTGTTTCATATGTGAATCCACACTTGGGGTTACCCTCAGGTATACATGATGGCATCTCGCCACAATTACAAACGCTCAGTATGTGTACAGAACGACAGATCACAAGGGCAGTGGCGGTGGAGGTTCTCACATTCGTGTGGTCATACAGCCTCGTGTATCTGGCTTCACCATTTTCCGCTGCTCTCTCTCCGTTGCTAAAACGGATCATAAGACAGTTCGTCACAGTCATACTAGTGATATCTCATGGGTTTCGGAGAGCTTGCTTCTCTAATCATACTCGCACACGATCTTGGCCCCTCATAATACGTCCAACCTGTTACAACAGGGACCGTTCTTTTACCCCTATTTACCTATGTACCGCGGTTGACGGGGTGGGGGGTTCAGACCGCCCTCTTAAGAAAAGATATAGGGCATTACAGTATCGGTTATACCAACCATGTTACGAGCTAGAAAGCCGCTTACGGCAGCTCATTATTACACAATTGGGTGTGCCTATATATGTGGGTGTGAAGCTCAGAAGTTTCCGACATCATCTTTCAAGTTACCCGTATTCTGTTATTTACAGACGGGGTGGGATGGAGAACTGCGTTTATCTGCACTGAGGGTGCAGGTATTTATGTGGTCAATTTATTTTCACAGACGTTTGAATCTATTGCGTCGGTACACACCTTTTTTACAAGGTGTCATCAAAGTGCAGCCTCCATTTATCCCACCTACAGCGCCATGCGCCTTGAAGCTGGGTTCAGATTTCTTACAGTTTTCATATTTTGAACCCTTACAACAAATGGGGATTAAGTTTCTCACTTGGAAAACGTTTTTCTTCTAGCCGTAGCTTCGGCAAGGGTTTTGTTTTCATATTTGGGTGCCTTGTATTCCAAGCCACCGTATTTGAGTTTTCTCATAACAAAGCAGAACTTCGGACCAATTCCGATTTCTTATTCTTCACATCAATAAACCAATAGTGGTTCCTGTGTTGACAGCACATTCTAGAATTCTGAATGTGGTACACGCATTACGCGTCTATATGTCCCGAACGTCTACAGTACGTAATACGTTGTTTGTTATCTATGATGCTGCCAACTGGGGTTAGCCAGTTTCTCAGCAGACATTATCCAGTTGGATAAAAATCACTACAAGTCAGGCTTACTTTAAGGCTAAGTTACAGTCGCCTATGTCAGTAATAGCTCATCCCATAGGTTCTGTGGGAATGTCATGACCAGCTGGTCGTGGAGCGTCTACGACGCGGCTACATAGCCTTCAGTGCACACGTTTGTGCGCGTTTACACGTTATGAAACGGTTGCGGCATCAGCATCTAGCTTTGGCCGTCTACTGTTACAGGTGTCAAACAGCTCTCCCGCCCACGAGGGAAGCTTTGGTACGTCCCAAGAGTACTCCAGTGACCCCTAGTGGATGAAAAAGAAAATAGGATTTTGGTACTTACCAGGTAAATCCTTTTCTTTGAATCCATAGGGGGCACTGGACGCCCACCCAGAGCAGTTTTACCTGGGTTGTTTTAAGCTCAGATGAGCTTATGGTAACACATTTTACCGGGGTTGTATTAAGCTCAGAGGAGCTTATGGTAACAAATTATCACCGATTGGTTCAAATTATAAAGGTCTATCGGTTATGGTGTCAACTGTTTAGTTGACAGTAACATTATGGGTCAACTTTGTTGTTGTCCGTTATATTATAGGAATTCTCCATTGTCAACCTCTCTATAGTTCTTGTTCGCTCAGTAAAAAACACTGAGGTCGTACACTGAGGTACTCTGGGATATGGAGGGGTGGAGAGTTCTAAATTTAAATATTCAGTGCCTTTGTTTCTGCTAAGCCGTCCATATCCCAAGAGTACTCCAGTGCCCCCTATGGATTCAAAGAAAAGGATTTACCTGGTAAGTACCAAAATCCTATTTTCAGTGAGACCTGCTGGCAACAGGCTCACTGCAGCGAGGGACTAAGGGGAGAAGAAGCGAACTCGCCTGCTTGCAGCCGGATTGGGCTTCTTAGGCTACTGGACACCATTAGCTCCAGAGGGATCGACCGCAGGCCCAGTCCTTGGTGTTTGGTCCCGGAGCCGCGCCGCCGTCCCCCTTACAGAGCCAGAAGCAAGAAGAGGTCCGGAAAAACGGCGGCAGAAGACATCAGTCTTCACCAAGGTAGCGCACAGCACTGCAGCTGTGCGCCATTGCTCCTCACACACACTTCACACTCCGGTCACTGAGGGTGCAGGGCGCTGGGGGGGGGCGCCCTGAGAAGCAATAATAACACCTTGGCTGGCTAAAACTCCACAATATATAGTCCCAGAGGCTATATATGTGGAAAATACCCCTGCCAGAATATGGAAAAAAGCGGGAGAATAGTCTGCGGAAAAGGGGCGGAGCTATCTCCTGCAGCACACTGGCGCCATTTCTCCTTCACAGATCTGCTGGAAGGAAGCTTCCTGGCTCTCCCCTGCAGTCTACACTACAGAACAGGGTAAAAACAGAGAGGGGGGGCACTAAATTTAGGCGCAGTATATATATTATATAGAAAAAGCAGCTATAGGGGACATAACTCAGTCCCTGCATTATATAGCGCTCTGGTGTGTGCTGGCATACTCTCACTCTGTCCCCCCAAAGGGCTTTTGTGGGTCCTGTCCTCATTCGGAGCATTCCTTGTGTGTGTGCGGTGTGTCGGTACGGCTGTGTCAACATGTTTGATGAGGATAATGATGTGGAGGCGGAGCAGATGCCTTTAGAAGGGATGTCACCCCCTGCGGGGCAGACACCTGAGTGGATGGGCTTATGGAAAGTAATGAGTGCACGTATAGACTCCCTATATAAGAAAATCGACGACATGCCAAATGTGGGACAGCCGACTTCTCAGCGCGTGCCTGCCCAGGCGTCGCATGGGTCGTCAGGGGCTCTAAAACGACCGCTACCTCAAGCAGACCCAGATGTCGACACTGATACTGTCACCAGTGTCGACGACGATGAGTCTAACCTGATGCCCACTAAGGCCATTCACTGCATGATTGAGGCAATGAAAGAGATGTTACACATTTCTGATATAACTACAGGTACCACTAAAAAGGGTATTATGTTTGGAGAGAAAAAACTACCGTAGTTTTTCCCCCATCAGATGAATTAAATGAAGTGTGTGAAGAAGCGTGGGCTTTCCCTGATAAAAAATTGGTAATTCCTAAGAAGGTACTAATGGCGTTCCCTTTCCCGCCAGAGGATAGGTCACGTTGGGAAACACCCCCTAGAGTGGATAAAGCGCTCACACGTTTGTCTAAAAAGGTGGCACTACCGTCTCCGGATACGGCCGCCCTCAAGGAACCTGCTGATAGAAAGCAGGAGGCGATCCTGAAGTCTGTATATACACACTCAGGCATTATACTTAGGCCAGCTATTGCGTCAGCTTGGATGTGCAGTGCTGCCGCTGCGTGGTCAGATAAACTGTCAGAAAATATTGACACATTAGACAGAGACACGATCCTGTTAACCATAGACCATATAAAAGACTCAGTCTTATATATGAGAGATGCACAAAGGGAAATCTGCCGACTGGCATCTAAAGTAAGTGCATTGTCCATTTCTGCTAGGAGAGGCTTATGGACTCGCCAGTGGACAGGAGATGCGGATTCAAAAAAGCACATGGAAGTGTTACCATATAAGGGTGAGGAATTATTTGGGGATGGTCTCTCGGACCTAGTTTCCACAGCAACGTCTGGGAAGTCAGCATTTTACCCCATGTCCCCTCACAGCCTAAGAAGGCGCCGTTTTATCAGGTTCAGTCCTTTCGGACCCAGAAAAACAGGCGTGGAAAAGGCGGGTCTTTTCTGTGCAGAGGTAGGGGAAAAAGGCTGCAACAAACAGCAGGTTCCCAGGAGCAAAAGTCCTCCCCCGCTTCTTCCAAGTCCGCCGCATGACGGTGGGGCTCCACAGGCGGAGCCAGGTACGGTGGGGGGGTCGCCTCAAAAATTTCAGCGATCAGTGGGTTCGCTCACAGGTGGATCCCTGGATCCTGCAAATAGTATCTCAGGGGTACAAGCTGGAATTCGAGGCGTCCCCACCCCACCGGTTCCTAAAATCTGCCTTGCCGATTGCTCCCTCAGACAGGGAGGCGGTGCTAGCGGCAATTCACAAGCTGTATTCCCAGCAGGTGATAATCAAGGTGCCCCTACTTCAACAAGGCCGGGGTTATTATTCCACACTATTTGTGGTACCGAAACCGGACGGTTCGGTGAGACCCATTCTAAATTTGAAATCCTTGAACACGTACATAAAGAAATTCAAGTTCAAGATGGAATCGCTCAGGGCGGTTATTGCAAGCCTGGACGAGGGGGATTACATGGTATCCCTGGACATCAAGGATGCTTACTTGCATGTCCCCATTTACCATCCTCACCAGGAGTACCTCAGATTTGTGGTACAGGATTGCCATTACCAATTCCAGACGCTGCCGTTTGGACTGTCCACGGCACCGAGGGTATTTACCAAGGTTATGGCGAAAATGATGATACTCCTTCGAAGAAAGGGAGTTTTAATTATCCCGTACTTGGACGATCTCCTAATAAAAGCGAGGTCCAAGGAACAGTTGTTGGTGGGAGTAGCACTATCTCAGGAGGTGCTGCACCAGCACGGCTGGATTCTGAATATCCCAAAGTCACAGCTGGTTCCGACGACACGGCTACTGTTCCTGGGTATGATTCTGGATACAGTCCAGAAGAAAGTGTTTCTCCCGGAGGAGAAAGCCAGGGAGTTGTCATCTCTAGTCAGAGACCTCCTGAAACCAAAACAGGTATCAGTGCATCGCTGCACACGGGTCCTGGGAAAGATGGTGGCTTCTTACGAAGCAATTCCCTTCGGCAGGTTCCATGCCAGAATCTTTCAGTGGGACCTGTTGGACCAGTGGTCCGGATCGCATCTTCAGATGCATCGCTTAATAACCCTGTCTCCAAGAACCAGGGTGTCTCTACTGTGGTGGCTGCAGAGTGCCCATCTTCTAGAGGGCCGCAGGTTCGGAATACAGGACTGGGTCCTGGTGACCACAGATGCCAGCCTTCGAGGCTGGGGGGCAGTCATACAGGGAAGAAACTTCCAAGGACTATGGTCGAGTCAGGAGACTTCCCTTCACATAAATATTCTGGAACTAAGGGCCATCTACAATGCCCTAAGTCGAGCAAAAGACCTGCTCCTACACCAGCCGGTGCTGATCCAGTCAGACAACATCACGGCAGTCGCCCATGTAAATCGACAGGGCGGCACAAGAAGCAGTATGGCGATGGCAGAAGCCACAAGAATTCTCCGATGGGCGGAGAATCATGTACTAGCACTGTCAGCAGTGTTCATTCCGGGAGTGGACAACTGGGAAGCAGACTTCCTCAGCAGACACGACCTCCACCCGGGAGAGTGGGGACTTCACCCAGAAGTCTTCCAGATGCTGGTAAACCGTTGGGAAAAACCACAGGTGGACATGATGGCGTCCCGTCTCAACAAAAAGTTAAAAAGATATTGCGCCAGGTCAAGGGACCCTCAGGCGATAGCTGTGGACGCTCTAGTGACACCGTGGGTGTACCAGTCGGTTTATGTGTTCCCTCCTCTGCCTCTCATTCCAAAGGTATTGAGAATAATAAGAAAGCGAGGAGTAAACACAATTCTCGTGGTTCCGGATTGGCCAAGACGAGCGTGGTACCCGGAACTTCAAGAGATGCTCTCAGAGGACCCGTGGCCTCTACCGCTCAGACAGGACCTGATACAGCAGGGGCCCTGTCTGTTCCAAGACTTACCGCGGCTGTGTTTGACGGCATGGCGGTTGAACACCGGATCCTAAAGGAAAAGGGTATTCCGGAAGAAGTCATTCCTACGCTTATTAAGGCCAGGAAAGATGTTACGGCAACGCATTATCACCGCATATGGCGAAAATATGTTGCATGGTGCGAGGCCAATAAGGCCCCAACAGAGGAATTTCAACTAGGTCGATTTCTGCATTTCCTGCAAGCAGGAGTGGATATGGGCCTAAAACTAGGCTCCATTAAAGTACAGATCTCGGCTCTGTCGATTTTTTTTCAAAAAGAACTAGCTTCAGTACCTGAAGTTCAGACTTTTGTAAAAGGAGTGCTGCATATTCAGCCCCCGTTTGTGCCTCCTGTGGCACCTTGGGATCTCAACGTGATGTTGAGTTTCTTAAAATCACATTGGTTTGAGCCACTAAAAACCGTGGATCTGAAATATCTCACGTGGAAAGTGGTCATGTTATTAGCCTTGGCTTCAGCCAGGCGAGTGTCAGAATTGGCGGCTTTATCATGTAAAAGCCCTTATCTGATTTTCCATATGGATAGGGCAGAGTTGAGGACTCGTCCCCAATTTCTCCCTAAGGTGGTGTCAGCGTTTCACCTGAACCAGCCTATTGTGGTGCCGGCGGCTACTAGTGAATTGGAGGACTCCAAGTTGCTAGACGTTGTCAGGGCCCTGAAAATATATGTTTCCAGGACGGCTGGAGTCAGAAAATCTGACTCGCTGTTTATCCTGTATGCACCCAACAAGCTGGGTGCTCCTGCTTCTAAGCAGTCTATTGCTCGCTGGATTTGTAGTACAATTCAGCTTGCACATTCTGTGGCAGGCATACCACAGCCAAAATCTGTAAATGCCCATTCCACAAGGAAGGTGGGCTCATCTTGGGCGGCTGCCCGAGGGGTCTCGGCTTTACAACTTTGCCGAGCAGCTACTTGGTCAGGGGCAAACACGTTTGCAAAATTCTACAAATTTGATACCCTGGCTGAGGAGGACCTGGAGTTCTCTCATTCGGTGCTACAGAGTCATCCGCACTCTCCCGCCCGTTTGGGAGCTTTGGTATAATCCCCATGGTCCTTACGGAGTTCCCAGCATCCACTAGGACATCAGAGAAAATAAGAATTTACTCACCGGTAATTCTATTTCTCGTAGTCCGTAGTGGATGCTTGGCGCCCATCCCAAGTGCGGATTGTCTGCAATACTTGTAAATAGTTATGGTTAACTAAAGGGTTATTGTTGAGCCATCTGTTGAGAGGCTCAGTTGTTTTCATACTGTCAAACTGGATATAGTATCACGAGTTGTACGGTGTGATTGGTGTGGCTGGTAAGAGTCTTACCCGGGATTCTAAATCCTTCCTTATTATGTCTGCTCGTCCGGGCACAGTGTCCTAACTGAGGCTTGGAGGAGGGTCATAGTGGGAGGAGCAAGTGCACACCAGGTAGTCATAAATCTTTCTAGAGTGCCCAGCCTCCTTCGGAGCCCGCTATTCCCCATGGTCCTTACGGAGTTCCCAGCATCCACTACGGACTACGTGAAATAGAATTACCGGTGAGAAAATTCTTATTTTCTTTTTCATCCACTAGGGGTCACTGGAGTACTCTTGGGATATGGACGGCTTAGCAGGAACAAAGGCACTGAATATTTAAATTTAGAACTCTCCACCCCTCCATATCCCCGAGTACCTCAGTGTACTACCTTAGTGTTTTTTCTGTGCTCACAGCACTAACAAGGCTTGTGTGGAGTTCCCACACTTTGTTGAAGATTTTATTAATTTCTCATTTTTACTTTTTACAATAGCACATCCCTTCCCAGTTTCTGGAAAAACATGGGTCCGGGATAGTGCCGCTGCACGGGCAGCGCATGGCGTGTCGGTCCTCACAAAGAGCACCCTCACAGCCACAGGCAGCCCACTGCTCCTGCAACAGCTGGACGGAGCTAACACATAGAAGCCCCGTCTCAGCCATGACCTGGAGAGCTGAACGGAGCTTACAAATAGAAGCCCCGTCTCAGCCATGACCGGAAGATTACAGAGCCGTCGCAGCCTCCCTACAACAAGGTAGGCTGGGGAAACGGGGCGGTCAGCGCAGGCTGCCACCCCGCTGTGTGGGTCAGTGTTGTAATGCCGCCGTCCGGCCGCTCCGTCCAGGACGCTCCGTCAATGCTGTACAGCGCTGAGAGGGTGAGAACCGGCTCCGGGCAGCCGACCTCCGCTGCTCAGCAAGAGTTGTCCCTCGCCTCCCTGCAAAGCCTTTCCGGCGCTCCCTGCTGAGACACAGCGCTACAGGGGGGGGGGGGGGTGTAATCTGGCTGATTACAGCGGCAAGGGTATGTAAAGGGCTGCCATACCTATATAAAAGGCAGAGTTAATGTATGATAGGCTATTGAGCCTATATTAATTTCTCTATCGTCCTAGTGGATGCTGGGGTTCCTGAAAGGACCATGGGGAATAGCGGCTCCGCAGGAGACAGGGCACAAAAAGTAAAGCTTTTTCAGATCAGGTGGTGTGCACTGGCTCCTCCCCCTATGACCCTCCTCCAGACTCCAGTTAGATTTTTGTGCCCGGCCGAGAAGGGTGCAATCTAGGTGGCTCTCCTAAAGAGCTGCTTAGAAAAAGTTTAGCTAGGTTTTTTATTTTACAGTGATTCCTGCTGGCAACAGGATCACTGCAGCGAGGGACTGAGGGGAGAAGGAGTCAACTCACCTGCGTGCAGGATGGATTGGCTTCTTGGCTACTGGACATCAAGCTCCAGAGGGACGATCACAGGTACAGCCTGGATGGTCACCGGAGCCGCGCCGCCGGCCCCCTTGCAGATGCTGAAGTCAGAAGAGGTCCAGAATCGGCGGCTGAAGACTCCTGCAGTCTTCTAAAGGTAGCGCACAGCACTGCAGCTGTGCGCCATTTTCCTCTCAGCACACTTCACACGGCAGTCACTGAGGGTGCAGGGCGCTGGGAGGGGGGCGCCCTGGGAGGCAAATGAATACCTATAAAGGCTAAAAATACCTCACATATAGCCCCTAGAGGCTATATGGAGATATTTAACCCCTGCCTGATTTTTCTAAATAGCGGGAGACGAGCCCGCCAGAAAAGGGGCGGGGCCTATCTCCTCAGCACACGGCGCCATTTCCTCTCACAGCTCCGCTGGTCAGGACGGCTCCCAAGTCTCTCCCCTGCACTGCACTACAGAAACAGGGTAAAACAGAGAGGGGGGGGCAAATTTATGGCGATATTTTGATATAACAAAGCAGCTATAAGGGAGCACTTATTATAAGGCTATCCCTGATATATATATAGCGCTTTTGGTGTGTGCTGGCAAACTCTCCCTCTGTCTCCCCAAAAGGGCTAGTGGGTCCTGTCTTCGTTGGGAGCATTCCCTGTGTGTCTGCTGTGTGTCGGTACGTGTGTGTCGACATGTATGAGGACGATATTGGTGTGGAGGCGGAGCAATTGCCAAATATGAGGATGTCACCCCCTAGGGAGTCGACACCAGAATGGATGCCTTTATTTATGGAACTACGGGATAGTGTCAACACGCTAAAGCAGTCGTTTGACGACATGAGGCGGCCGGACAATCAATTAGTGCCTGTCCAGGCGACTCAAACACCGTCAGGGGCTGTGAAACGCCCTTTGCCTCAGTCGGTCGACACAGACCCAGACGCAGGCACTGACTCCAGTGGTGACGGTGACGATTCAACCGTATTTTCCAGTAGGGCCACACGTTATATGATTTTGGCAATGAAGGAGGCGTTACATTTAGCTGATACTACAGGTACCACTAAACAGGGTATTATGTGGGGTATGAAAAAACTACCTATAGTTTTTCCTGAATCAGAAGAATTAAATGACGTGTGTAATGAAGCGTGGGTTGCCCCTGATAAAAAGCTGATAATTTCAAAGAAATTATTGGCATTATACCCTTTCCCGCCAGAGGTTAGGGAGCGCTGGGAAACACCTCCTAGGGTGGACAAGGCGCTAACACGCTTATCTAAACAAGTGGCGTTACCCTCTCCTGAGACGGCCGCACTTAAAGATCCATCAGATAGGAGGATGGAAAATATCCAAAAAAGTATATACACACATGCAGGTGTTATACTACGACCAGCTGTAGCGACTGCCTGGATGGGCAGTGCTGGGGTAGTTTGGTCAGAGTCCCTGATTGAAAATATTGATACCCTGGACAGGGACAATATTTTACTGTCGTTAGAACAAATAAAGGATGCATTTCTTTATATGCGTGATGCACAGAGGGATATCTGCACACTGGCATCACGGGTAAGTGCTATGTCCATTTCGGCCAGAAGAGCTTTATGGACGCGACAGTGGACAGGCGATGCGGATTCAAAACGGCATATGGAAGTTTTGCCGTATAAAGGGGAGGAGTTATTTGGAGTCGGTCTATCAGATTTGGTGGCCACGGCTACAGCCGGGAAATCCACCTTTCTACCTCAAGTCACTCCCCAACAGAAAAAGGCACCGACTTTTCAACCGCAGCCCTTTCGTTCCTTTAAAAATAAGAGAGCAAAGGGCTATTCATATCTGCCACGAGGCAGAGGTCGAGGGAAGAGACAGCAACACGCAGCTCCTTCCCAGGAACAGAAGCCCTCCCCGGCTTCTACAAAAGCCTCAGCATGACGCTGGGGCTTCTCAAGCGGACTCGGGGACGGTGGGCGGTCGTCTCAAAAATTACAGCGCGCAGTGGGCTCACTCGCAGGTAGATCCCTGGATCCTGCAGATAATATCTCAAGGGTACAGGTTGGAATTAGAGACAGATCCACCTCGCCGTTTCCTGAAGTCTGCTTTACCAACGTCCCCCTCCGAAAGGGAGACGGTTTTGGAAGCCATTCACAAGCTGTACTCTCAGCAGGTGATAGTCAAGGTACCTCTTCTGCAACAAGGGAAGGGGTATTATTCCACTCTTTTTGTGGTACCGAAGCCGGATGGCTCGGTAAGGCCTATTCTAAATCTGAAGTCCTTGAACCTGTACATAAAGAAGTTCAAGTTCAAGATGGAGTCACTCAGAGCAGTGATAGCGAACCTGGAAGAGGGGGACTTTATGGTATCCTTGGACATCAAGGATGCGTATCTCCACGTTCCAATTTACCCCTCACACCAGGGGTACCTCAGGTTCGTTGTACAAAACTGTCACTATCAGTTTCAGACGCTGCCGTTCGGATTGTCCACGGCACCTCGGATCTTTACAAAGGTAATGGCCGAGATGATGATTCTTCTTCGAAGAAAAGGCATATTAATTATCCCATACTTGGACGATCTCCTAATAAGGGCGAGGTCCAGAGAACAGCTAGAGATGGGATTAGCACTGTCTCAAGAAGTGCTAAAACAGCACGGGTGGATTCTGAATATTCCAAAATCCCAGTTAATGCCGACAACTCGTCTGCTGTTCCTAGGGATGATTCTGGACACGGTTCAGAAAAAGGTTTTTCTCCCGGAGGAAAAAGCCAAGGAGTTATCCGACCTTGTCAGGAACCTCCTAAAACCAGGAAAGGTGTCTGTACATCAATGCACAAGAGTCCTGGGAAAAATGGTGGCTTCTTACGAAGCAATTCCATTCGGCAGATTCCACGCAAGAATTTTCCAAAGGGATCTGTTGGACAAATGGTCAGGGTCGCATCTTCAGATGCACCTACGGATAACCCTGTCTCCAAGGACAAGGGTGTCTCTTCTGTGGTGGTTGCAGAGTCCTCATCTATTGGAGGGCCGCAGATTCGGCATACAGGATTGGATCCTGGTGACCACGGACGCCAGCCTGAGAGGCTGGGGAGCAGTCACACAAGGAAGAAACTTCCAGGGAGTATGGACGAGCCTGGAAACGTCTCTTCACATAAACATTCTGGAACTAAGAGCAATATACAATGCTCTAAGCCAGGCAGAACCTCTGCTTCAGGGAAAACCGGTGTTGATCCAGTCGGATCTGTGAACAGACAGGGCGGCACAAGAAGCAGGAGTGCAATGGCAGAAGCTGCAAGGATTCTTCGCTGGGCAGAGAATCATGTGATAGCACTGTCAGCAGTGTTCATCCCGGGAGTGGACAACTGGGAAGCAGACTTCCTCAGCAGACACGATCTTCACCCGGGAGAGTGGGGACTTCATCCAGAAGTCTTCCACATGCTGGTAACCCGTTGGGAAAGACCAATGGTGGACATGATGGCGTCTCGCCTCAACAAAAAACTGGACAGGTATTGCGCCAGGTCAAGAGATCCGCAGGCAATAGCTGTGGACGCGCTGGTAACGCCTTGGGTGTACCAGTCGGTGTATGTGTTTCCTCCTCTGCCTCTCATACCAAAAGTATTGAGAATTATACGGCAAAGAGGCGTAAGAACGATACTAGTGGTTCCGGATTGGCCAAGAAGGACTTGGTACCCGGAACTTCAAGAGATGATCACGGAAGATCCGTGGCCTCTACCTCTAAGGAGGGACTTGCTTCAGCAGGGTCCCTGTCTGTTTCAAGACTTACCGCGGCTGCGTTTGACGGCATGGCGGTTGAACGCCGGATCCTAAAGGAAAAAGGCATGCCGGAAGAAGTCATTCCTACTTTGATTAAAGCAAGGAAGGAAGTAACCGTGCAACATTATCACCGAATTTGGCGAAAATATGTTGCGTGGTGCGAAGATCGGAGTGCTCCGACGGAGGAATTTCAACTGGGTCGATTCCTACATTTCCTGCAATCAGGATTGTCTATGGGTCTCAAATTGGGATCTATTAAGGTTCAAATTTCGGCCCTGTCGATTTTCTTTCAAAAAGAATTGGCTTCAGTCCCTGAAGTCCAGACCTTTGTTAAGGGAGTGCTGCATATACAGCCTCCTGTGGTGCCTCCAGTGGCACCGTGGGATCTCAATGTGGTTTTGGACTTTCTAAAATCTCATTGGTTTGAACCACTAAATAAGGTGGATTTGAAATATCTCACTTGGAAAGTGACCATGCTTCTAGCCCTGGCTTCTGCCAGGAGAGTATCAGAATTGGCAGCTTTATCTTACAAAAGCCCATATCTGATTTTCCATTCGGACAGGGCAGAACTGCGGACTCGTCCGCATTTTCTCCCTAAGGTGGTGTCAGCATTTCATCTGAACCAGCCTATTGTAGTGCCTGCGGCTACAAGTGACTTGGAGGACTCCAAGTTACTGGACGTTGTCAGAGCATTAAAAATATATATTGCAAGGACAGCTGGAGTCAGAAAATCTGACTCGTTGTTTATATTGTATGCACCCAACAAGATGGGTGCTCCTGCGTCTAAGCAGACGATTGCTCGTTGGATCTGTAGCACAATCCAACTTGCACATTCTGTGGCAGGCCTGCCACAGCCTAAATCTGTAAAGGCCCACTCCACAAGGAAGGTGGGCTCATCTTGGGCGGCTGCCCGAGGGGTCTCGGCATTACAACTTTGCCGAGCAGCTACGTGGTCAGGGGAGAACACGTTTGTAAAATTTTACAAATTTGATACTCTGGCTAAGGAGGACCTGGAGTTCTCTCATTCGGTGCTGCAGAGTCATCCGCACTCTCCCGCCCGTTTGGGAGCTTTGGTATAATCCCCATGGTCCTTTCAGGAACCCCAGCATCCACTAGGACGATAGAGAAAATAAGATTTTACTTACCGATAAATCTATTTCTCGGAGTCCGTAGTGGATGCTGGGCGCCCATCCCAAGTGCGGATTATCTGCATAAATTGTACATAGTTATTGTTAACTAATTCGGGTTATTGTTGAAGGAAGCCATCTTTCAGAGGCTCCGCTGTTATCATACTGTTACCTGGGTTTAGATCACAGGTTGTACGGTGTGATTGGTGTGGCTGGTATGAGTCTTACCCGGGATTCAAAATTCTCCCTTATTGTGTACGCTCGTCCGGGCACAGTACCTAACTGGAGTCTGGAGGAGGGTCATAGGGGGAGGAGCCAGTGCACACCACCTGATCTGAAAAAGCTTTACTTTTTGTGCCCTGTCTCCTGCGGAGCCGCTATTCCCCATGGTCCTTTCAGGAACCCCAGCATCCACTACGGACTCCGAGAAATAGATTTATCGGTAAGTAAAATCTTATTATTGGATGTATTGTAGCCTGTGATTTTCACTGGGTGATAGACTATTGAGCCTATATTAATACTACAGCATGTATGGTGGCCTGCCTGTGATGATCACTGTATAATAGGCTATTGAGCCTATATTAACACTGGAGGCATGTATTATAAAACTGCCTGTGATTTTCACTGTATAATAGGCTATTGAGCCTATATTAACACTAGAGCATGTATTGTACCCTGCTTGTGATTATCACTGTATAATAGGCTATTGAGCCTATATTAACACTGAAGCAATTGTAACTTGTCCTGTGATTATCAGTGTCAGCATGGCATGGGGGCCATTTTAACCATGCTTCCTGTTTCTTCCAGTTTGTAATTCCAGAACATTCCTGCCCTACATCTCTACGCCACCGGAGGCGCAGGGGTGTTAGTGGGAATTTTGGTTCAGGTTTCACATAGGCTGCCCATGTGAACTGCATTTCGGCCATAAGTAGATAGATATATATTACACACCTTAAGATAATAATTTTACTGAGTCGTGCAAGTGTCTGTCCTTTGGCTATTGTGTTGTCTGTCTGCATAAGGAGTAAGGCTCCAGCACAGACTAAAAAGGATTTTTGGTTAAACCGAGCGCTTGTGTGTATTGCTAACTGGTGTTGTGTGAAGAAAACTTAAATAAATGTAATAAGGAAAAAAAAAAAAAAAAAAAAAAAAATGTAAAAATAAAAAATAAAATAAAATTAAAAATTAAAACGATAGGGGAGGGAGGAGGGGTAAAGTGCAATGTTTACAGCTCCTTTCAGAGTGATTGGTTGGGAGCTTGAAGACACTTATCAAAGGGCAAAGTCTTTTAGGGTGTAACTGTCCCTGACTTACCCTAATAGTGCGTGTGAGCGTTGCTGGAGGTTCCTGTATGTGGTGGCAGAGATCAGGTTGGTGGGCGGGCTGGCCTCACTCCTGGTGAGCTGTAACTGCCTTTCTTCTTCCTCCTCCTGCTGGCCGCGCTTTTGCCGCTGCTCCGTCTTTTCCGCCGCGACCGGAAGTTCGGGTCCTTCCGGTATTGCGACCCGAACTTCCGGGTATTTTTTTACATTATTTTTTATTTTATTTTCCTTATTACATTTATTTAAGTTTTCTTCACACAACACCAGTTAGCAATACACACAAGCACTCGGTTTAACCAAAAATCCAGAAAGCACCAACAAACAACATGAGCAGCACTTTCATTCACAGCGCAGCAAACTATACCAAGTTTTAACAGACTAAAAAGGCTTTTAAACAATGTCTGGACATAAATCTACCACATGTTCACTATGTTTTGTAAGTTTTCAGGAAGCCGGTTCATTCCCAGATCCTATGTTAAGCATTGGCAATTCAAATTGACTCTGCTCGACAGGAGCGGTAAGATCAGAGTCTCAAAAGTTACTCCGCCAGCTATTACGGAGGGTGTTAATTTAACTGATCTTATAATTTACACATTTATTCTATGTGGCAGACCTGACAATTCTATGTCAAATCTCACAGCGCTAAATACAAGTGAGGAGGGCACATTGCTAATGACCAGTGAGTCAGTCTCTGAAATTTACAGAGAATAAGGAGCCTCTAACATCTAATCCGTCGTATTTACTAAACGACAGATCTTCAATGGGTTTCTTACTTAGGATATCTCACTAAGATTTAAGGCTATTTACCCGTGTCCACACAGTGACATCTAAATTGGAGAATCCACCATTGGTGAATTCGTCTGTGCCAAACCTTATAAAGACCCAAGATACATTTGGGTCACTGGGGCGCTCTGTGTATGGAAACAATGACGATCACTTCATACTTATTGTTAATGAGAAGCTGCTGAGTATCTCGGTACAGCGTCTGCTGCCGCCTGTTACCTTGCTTCTCGTTTTTCATCGTCGCTAGTTTCAGCACTACAAGGCCAGAAGTTGTTTGGTCCTAAATTTGACAAAATGCCTCCTCCGATATCAGAAATACTCTGGTCCGGCGTTTAAAGCTTTTAGACTTCAGTCTTTTCAAGGCGGTGGTACAAAAACAGTCGCGCCTTGTAACGCCAGGGCGCTAAAGTCACAACAAGCCAGTGGCTTGACGGGCTCTCAGCCCATCTCGAATTTCCGATTGTGGAAGCGCGCCTTTACACGTTACATTTGCCGGGTTTCCAGCCATCCACTCATGGATGTATCCGCTATTTAGGGTTAAAAGACAAGACTGCCTCTGTCGGACGAAATAAGGCGTTTTGGCACGTTGCCATTCAGTCTCTGCTGGTTTCAGCAGTTTTTATTTCCAGGTCTGGTACACCAACAAAGTCAGGGTTATTATTCCCGTCTGTTTGTGGTACCGAAGCCGGAGGGCTCCGTCGCAGTCTCAATCAGCAAGTCACTTACTACAGATTGAAAATAAGAATTTACTTACCGATAATTCTATTTCTCATAGTCCGTAGTGGATGCTGGGGACTCCGTAAGGACCATGGGGAATAGCGGCTCCGCAGGAGACTGGGCACATCTAAAGAAAGCTTTAGGACTATCTGGTGTGCACTGGCTCCTCCCCCTATGACCCTCCTCCAAGCCTCAGTTAGGATACTGTGCCCGGACGAGCGTACACAATAAGGAAGGATTTTGAATCCCGGGTAAGACTCATACCAGCCACACCAATAACACCGTACAACTTGTGATCTGAACCCAGTTAACAGCATGATAACAGAGGAGCCTCTAGAAAAGATGGCTCACTACAGCAATAACCCGATTTTTTGGTAACAATAACTATGTACCAGTATTGCAGACAATCCGCACTTGGGATGGGCGCCCAGCATCCACTACGGACTATGAGAAATAGAATTATCGGTAAGTAAATTCTTATTTTCTCTAATGTCCTAAGTGGATGCTGGGGACTCCGTAAGGACCATGGGGATTATACCAAAGCTCCCAAACGGGCGGGAGAGTGCGGATGACTCTGCAGCACCAAATGAGAGAACTCCAGGTCCTCCTCAGCCAGGATATCAATTTTGTAGAATTTTACAAACGTATTTGCTCCTGACCAAGTAGCTGCTCGGCAAAGTTGTAAAGCCGAGACCCCTCGGGCAGCCGCCCAAGATGAGCCCACCTTCCTTGTGGAGTGGGCATTTACAGATTTTTGGCTGTGGCAGGCCTGCCACAGAATGTGCAAGCTGAATTGTACTACAAATCCAACGAGCAATAGTCTGCTTAGAAGCAGGAGCACCCAGCTTGTTGGGTGCAAACAGGATAAACAGCGAGTCAGATTTCCTGACTCCAGCCGTCCTGGAAACATATATTTTCAGGGCCCTGACAACGTCTAGCAACTTGGAGTCCTCCAAGTCCCTAGTAGCCGCAGGCACCACAATTAGGTTGGTTCAGGTGAAACGCTGAAAACACCTTAGGGAGAAAATGAGGACGAGTCCTCAATTCCGCCCTGTCCGAATGGAAAATCAGATAAGGGCTTTTTCAGGATAAAGCCGCCAATACTGACACGCGCCTGGCCCAGGCCAGGGCCAACAGCATGACCACTTTCCATGTGAGATATTTTAACTCCACAGATTTAAGTGGTTCAAACCAATGTGACTTTTGGAACCCAAAACTACAGTGAGATCCCAAAGTGCCACTGGAGGCACAAAAGGAGGCTGTATATGCAGTACCCCTTTTACAAACGTCTGAACTTCAGGGACTGAAGCTAGTTCTTTTTGGAAGAAAATTGACAGGGCCGAAATTTGAACCTTAATGGACCCCAATTTCAGGCCCATAGACACTCCTGTTTGCAGGAAATGTAGGAATCGACCCAGTTGAATTTCCTCCGTCGGGCCTACTGGCCTCGCACCACGCAACATATTTTCGCCAAATGCGGTGATAATGTTTTTCGGTTACATCCTTCCTGGCTTTGATCAGGATAGGGATGACTTCATCCGGAATGCCGTTTTTCCTTCAGGATCCGGCGTTCAACCGCCATGCCGTCAAACGCAGCCGCGGTAAGTCTTGGAACAGACAGGGTCCTTGCTGGAGCAGGTCCCTTCTTAGAGGTAGAGGCCACGGATCCTCCGTGAGCATCTCTTGAAGTTCCGGTTACCAAGTCCTTCTTGGCCAATCCGGAGCCACGAATATAGTGCTTACTCCTCTCCATCTTATCAATCTCAGTACCTTGGGTATGAGAGGCAGAGGAGGGAACACATACACTGACTGGTACACCCACGGTGTTACCAGAGCGTCTACAGCTATTGCCTGAGGGTCCCTTGACCTGGCGCAATACCT